>NC_044367.1:9843248-10038248 GCF_007364275.1 Archocentrus centrarchus
TTAGTGAAGCTTTTCTATAAACATTTGTACCATAGTTTTTACCCAAAGTGCTGTTTATACTCCTACCTGTTCTTTTATAATGTCAAATGAACAATAAACGCTACAGGAAAAAAAAAGTTCCAGGGTTTCTTGGTGTCTTTATTTTATTTTATTTTATTTTTATTTATTTTTTTGGGGGGGGGGGGGGCAAACAGTTAAATACTTGAAAAGCTAAAATTCTCTCTCAATGATTTTTTTTTTTTTTTTTTACTTCATATCTACAAACACAGGGAGTCAAGCCATGCTGTGTCAAGCAACTGGAATCCATTAGTTGGGTCTAGTGAATCCTTGGAGAAAGGGAGTATCCTTGGGAGTCAACAGCAGCAAAACTCAACATGAATTATAAGCTATTTAAGCAGCACATCTTTACAGATATGACCGCACATTGCACAAGCATTTTTCTTACAGCTTCAAATGACAACACTCCACTGGACAGGTATTAGACAGAATTTAGGGAGATATGAACTTAAGTTATGGCTGTGTGCCACTTTTGCCAATAAGAACATGCAATGAAACTCCACACTTTTCATAAAAACATCCAAATATAACACGCCAAAAAAGATGGCTTCCTATCCATAGACCAGCTCTGTAGCCTGCTAGCTGTTATGCTGTAAGACACAGCGGCAGTATATTATTGCAAACAGAAATATGACTACTAATTTAAATCTTTCTTGGGGTCAGAAAGAGCTGTAATGTGCGCCAGTGAGGGTCGCGCCAAAAAACCCCAGACATTCTCAGTGTGCCGCAGGTCTCTTTACATTAGCAGTGACCTCATTCTTACCATAATGAGCTCACTGTTTTTCCATTACCCTAAATGAGCAGTTCATCTTCCCTTCTGGGAATATACTGTGTCAGTTACATACACATTATTTGTGTAATAAAGACAAATATGCTACATATGTTATAAGTGCATTAGTCATATACGACAAAGTTTAGTGCCATTAGTCTGAAAAGTGTTTGCATCTGCTCTCTCAGAGATCCATTAAATGTTTAGATTCGAGGGGAAATGGTGAAGCAGGTTTCACTCTCGTTGGGATGTGTCCTTGGAGGTTCACCTGGCTGATTTGTCTCCAGTCTAGAGGAATGTGAGATAATTCCTGCCATTTAGACAAGGTCAGAATGTGAGGGGTAAGGTGAAGAGTGAGATGAACAGGCCCGTAGGTGTCCAGCGCAAGGGGAGTAAAAAGGCAGGGCCTCTGGGCTGAGGTTGAGCCAGGTGCGGATTAGCTACCCGGGCTCTGCATGCATGGAGCAAATAGGAAGGATGTCTAGGGCTTCCAAAAATCTCTCAAACAAACCAAAACTCATCATTGTCAAAGTTGGTCATCTACTGTCAGGGTGATCCACTTATGTAAATGACAACTGAGCTTGAAAGAGGTCACACAAGGTCCCATTTCAGAAGATCCTTCTAACCCATTCACTCTGAAGGAGATCACCTACAGAGCTAGGAATGAGTGGAATGCTTGGAGCTGAGCTGGAGCTGACTATCACTGCTATAGAGCACACATCCTCCCTTCTCATTAGCAGCCATGCTGGATGTCTGACCACACATTACTAACACAGACATTCTATATTTCATAGGAAAAAGCTTTAAAACACAGTAGTGCTCAGAGTTCACCCCACAAACCCGCTGCTATAAGCTGATGTGTACATTAGAACATTCTGTGGCTGCGGCACCCGGTTATTAAATTTAATGACAGCAATTTTCTGTTCTGATCTATGATACTGTGGTTAATACAAAGTGTGGCCCTGCTGCTTTGTTTCCTCATGCAGAGATATAAACACAAATAAAAACCTGAGTTATAATCAAGCTGCATGTTCAAAACATGCAGACCAATTAGGATTAAAATAAAAACTGTTCTCATCCTAAATGAACCAAATTTGAGGACTATAATTTTTCCACTGCTACCACATCGTGAATAAAATGTCCAGCAGTTTATGTTGCTCTACACCGATCAGCTTCAACATTAGAACCATGGACAAGAGAAGTGTATGTCACTGATCACGTCATTAAAATGCAATGTTTAAAATGCAGTGGGAATCTCTGGATCTTCCTTTGACTAGTATCCGCCCTTTCACGGTCGGTAGCACCTTCCCCCAGCAGGACAACACACCCTACCACACTGCAAGACAATGCTCAAGAACACATCAAGGGACATGACCAAGAGCCCAAAGCATTGACCCAATCTTCAAACTCCCCACATCCTAATCCCATCAAGCATCCATGGGATGTGCCATAACAAGCGCAAACCAAAGAAGCCCCACCGCACAACCCACGGGACTCAAAAGAACCACTGCCAGTGTCATCCCAAGACACCCCCAGAGGTCCAGCATCCATGTCCTCACAGGTCAGGGATGTCTTGGTGTCACAGAGGGGATTACTTCATTTCCTCCAGGTAGTTTTTATGTGGTAAGCAGTGTATATATGACAGGACCATTCTATCTTCAGAAATCTAATGCTAAGGTCTAACCACACAAATTTATAAGGAAATCTCAGAAATTATGCATTCTGATAGCAGTCAAATCATTTCAGTCATTCATTTCAAGGTCCTGGCTCCAACTTTCTTTCAGCTCACATCCATCCATGAGGCCGAGTAACTGTTCCTCAGTAAGGTCTGGAGACTCACTCTGCAGGAAAACACAAATACATGTAAGACTTCAAAGGCCTTTGTATGATTCAATAGTTTAAAATCAAATAAATAGAAACAAATGTGACAACACGTGTGTATTTGCAGATTCATTCTGCGTGCAGGCCTACAACTGTGGATGTCACCATATTCAGGTCACATGTGCCTAAGATTATAAAAGTGACTGACTGCTGACATCATTCCTAAATTTGTTCCAAACAATTTTACTAGGTCTAAAACTCAGTTTCTGACACGTCCAGACAAAGTGCCGGATTAATATATGACCTCACATAACAGTGGCACTTCATAATAATGTACTGCACTGCTGCGGCCGTCCCCTGCGCTTTGTTGGAAGGTGTTTGGGAAAAAACACTTCCAGTTGGATGCTACTAATGTTTTTCTACAGATAAGCCAGACTCCTCACACGCAGCCTGGGACAGCAAGCGAGTTCAAGGATGAAAGAAAACTTTTTAAAACTGGGTTATGAGGAAAATGTCTTCAAAGTTAAATAAATGTCAACATCTATTCCTGGGAATCACGTGTTATTTGGCTATATGCAAACTCTGAATTCCTGGCGACTGTGACTAATTTACCTACGCACGTGTGCTCATAGACAACTGCAAGCTCACGATGTGAGAAGGCTGCACTTTGTTTGAACAGCTGCAACCCAACAGTCAATTTATTCCACTAATATCGACTCATTACCTTCCGTGACACAAGCATCGTGCCAAAAAAGTGTCAAGAAGAGGCAAACGTTATATCTCTGGGATAAACAGAAATTGCTGTCATCATTCCCGCAGCGTGTGCAATCTTGTTTTTAGCCGTCAACCTTAAGTGAACTGAATGTCCCTGGCCTTAAAGTAAGGATGCCATGATCCAGATATTCTGTCCCTAATCTCTGAGTCTTTTTCCTCCCCTCTTCTGGTCAGCAGAACAACACATCATCGCCTTATTAACATAATATTCTGTTACCAAACATTCTGGGTTGAATACACAAACCCCAATGCACATAAAAACATCATGCAAATGTAACTTTTTTCACCTCTTTTTGACTCAAGATTCCTCTGTCACATCTACTCCCTCTAGCTAGTGCTATTCACCGGTCATCTGTTGACCTGACCACCCACTGAAACTCTCCACCACCACACGATCCTGTCCATGCTCAAAGTCCTCCAGAATGTAATCATATATAGCTTTTAGGTCATGGCAGGTTGGGCAGACTTACTCATCTTTGACCCTCACAATAATCCAGATATATATTTATTTACCAAGGGACAGGAGGACACAGGCACCACAGACACAAATGCACAATAATGCCTCTGCGCCTGGAGCCTTCATTGTGTTTTCCCTTTGACATTCATGTAGCTGTGGACTTGACCTCCACCTTTGCATGGCAAAAAGGGAACAAGGAAAGATCCTGTAAGTTTGAAAAAAGAATTGTGCATGCACATAAACAGTCACTATTTAAGTGACACGATAAGTGTGTATCCATTTTGGACACACTTACATATACTTTTGTGTACATTCTAATGGAACAACTGGCACCTCAGTCACAGAAAAAAAGTTTGTTAGGAAAGGCAACATGATTCTTTGCAAATACAAGTGAGTAATTCCTGCAACTTGAGACATATGGCACAAAAAAAAAAAAAAAAAATACAGGTCAGTTGTAGGCATGTCATTATTTTCAGTGGCAGTAAAAAGTGCCCCACTGACCGGAGCATTAGTGGTCTGAAATGACTTTAACCGATACCAGCCATCTTGGAGATGGAAACTACGGGTTAGACTTTCCAACGCTGAGGAGAGAAAAGGAAAGAAGAAAGAAAGAATTTTTTTTTTTTTACTGCTTTGACAAAATGCTACAACTCTTTAAAAGTGGCCTGACCTCAGGTGCCCTCAGTACTGGGGAGGCCAAGGGTGTCTGTGGGTGACTGATATGTGCTTTTCTGCTGTTACACAACCAGTTAAGGTCCATCATTTCTTTGCTGTAGAGAGCCTCAGTTGCTCAGCAGGGACCGCACTAATTTTGGTAAACAGCACCAAAAACTGCTGCGATTACAGGAAAGCTTTCCAAAGAAAATGCTTGATAAATTTGATTAAGGTGCTTCCAGGGAGCGCTTCCTTCTTCCACTGGGTTATCAGTGAGACGGGAACAACAATGCTGAGCTTGGCTGAAAGTGAACAAGTGAGTGTGAATAGATAAAAGCTTTGTTTCTGGGCTGCTTTGGGCGGCTTATGTGCAAGTAGGGCTGCAAGAAAAGATGTAAATATGCATTTTTAACAACCAACCTACAGTCAAAAGAAGGGCTCTGTATGCTGCTAAGCTTGAAGCTGGCATTCCCAGCTTCAGCCATGATTCTCTTCCACATGATTCTCTGACAGAAACATGTGAAATCCAAGCTGGAGGTGGAAAATCTATAGATTCACTTGAAGATGATGATTCCTCCTGAGGACAGTGCCGGGCTTTTGACAGTGTCTGTTTTATTGTTACTGGAATATTAAAATAGGTTTTTATGAAAGTGTGTCCAGTTCCTCTACCAACAAACAATGGCAAGGTGGGTAAACTTCTGACCTTTAGTAAAAGATCCGAACTCTCCGTCACTCTCAGAACACGATCGGCTTTCCACCAGGTGAGAAATCTGACAAAGACATAGATGTGGAGCCCTCCAGCCACATTCTGCAAGGCACTACCACCTCTGCACAGTTCATGCTGCCTCCTGTGCACACAGGATACAGAACCAGTTTTTAACACAAGTGTGGGCTGCTCAGCTTTCAGGGGTCACTGACTTCAGTCACATACCTGAGCTCTATGGGCCACAGACCCAGAGGCTACTTCTCCAGGAGAAAGAGCTTCTATTCATTGCACTCCTGTTCTGCTATAGTACCCATGACATCATTGTAAATATGCCATGTCTAATGTCAGATCATTTAGATTTTACAGATACTCACTCACCTCTGGGACTTTTGGAGGTGCCTGATTAAAGGGATTTCTGGCTGGCTTCCAATATCTTCCAATATCTGAATAACTTCACACACCTCATCCAACACAGTACACCTAGACACACCCTCAGTGTCTGTGTGCACAAGACTTGAACTTTATCTTTGTGGTTCATTGGCTCATGCACTCTTTTTAATAAACATCTGCATTTGGCTATGTACTTAAACTAGAGAGCCACTGCCTCAACCCAAACAGCTATGTCAGAGGTTGCAGCAGCAAAGGGCTCAAATCTGACAGATTTAAAGGTGAGAGCATGGGTTTGCATCCTTAACCACTAGCCTCCTCACACAGTCTGTACAATGACACAGTGTAACTGGCAAAAAAAAAAAAGGGGGGGACTTTTCCTTTTCCTTACTGTAGACATTCATAGGAATTTGAATCACAGCTTGAAGTACAGGGTTTTTGGGTTGCATCACCACAACTGGACTGAGATGGCTAACACTAGCTATTCAATACGGGGCAAACATCACTGAGTACAGGACTAGGAAGGTTTAACATGACTGAAAGATACCACTTAACAAAGTATGCTACCTTTGCCTTTCAGTTCATGAGCTTGCTAACATACGATGCATCCTGCCAAATGCAAAATATTGTAAAAGGTCAAACAGCCTAAATCACAATTCATAACTTTAACATTTAAAGGTTAAAGAGGCTAAAATGTGCTCCATGCCATTAAACCTACATTGCTTCCATATTTCAATCAGCAGATGAGCTTCATCTAAGCTTCAAGCTCCATCCTGAGGCTTGAAGCTTAGATGCTGTTTCCACAAATATATCCAAAAGCGGTGTCACCTTCCAGGAGAATACAAATTTGAATTTCAGTATTTGATGCTGATTTAAACAGTGTACAGGAGAAGAGAGAGGTGCGTTTGAGGGGCTGCAGGGTAAGTGCCTGTGGAAAAAAGCATGGTTCACTGCTGCCAATTCACTTATCACATAGTGCATTTGGACACTCAAACTCTATGGAGCACCTTTTATTCTATGACGTGAGACTAGTGTGAGGAAACTTTTCTCAAATTGTCTCCTTTCCAGGGGATCATATAGTGACAAAGAGGAGCAGACATGGGTGACAAGCCAGTGGCTAACGGCCAGCAGCCATGGATGGAATGAAGTACAGGAGGTGGTGAAAGACGCAGGGAGACAGAGAATCCATTTTCACCACAAACTGGACGGTAATCCATGGAAAAAAGTTGTGAGTTTTGCAGAGTTGGCAGAATGATAGGGGCTCAACAATGAACTTAACAGATTCAGGTCAGCTGTGCATGGCACAACAGCTGGGTACCATCGTTGCTGTCATGGCGTGTGTGTGGCAGGCAGGATTGGACCCCAGGATGCAGACTCACAAAACAGGACTTAAAGGAGGATTTATTGGGAAAAATAACAGGAACCAGAACACAGCTAGGCAGGGGCTGGACAGATGCCAAAACTAACCTAAAATAACTACAGAGAAGGGCCACACTACGAGGGAATACTGCAGCGGAAACATCAACGACGCGACAACAGACAGAGAAAACGCAGGACTTAGGTGCCGTTTACACGAGGCCGTTTTCACTGGAAACGGTGTCGTTTTGATGCGTTTCAGCCTTTCGTTTACACGATGGCATTTCAGAAACGATCCGCGTTTACACGAGGACATGTGAAACGATGAAAACGATGTAGTTCCCATGCCAGGCCACAAGTTGGCGTTGGTTTTCTCTTTGCAGTTTGTTTACGCAAGACGCGCATGCGTGGAGTGACACAGTAGGTAGTGCGGCAAATTGTTCATTACTTACAAAACGGCCAATGTGAGAGGTTTTGTGTGGACAGATGATGAGGTTGGATCGCTGCTGCACACAACGCTGAATTACAAAACGGTAAAAACACAGGAAAAGCATAAGAAGCACTCGTGAATCCGCGAGTACTGTTTATCAGTTTGCGCGTGCGCGAAAAACTGGCCGTCGCAACCATAGTGCGCATGTGCGAGTCGAGCGTTTTCAAATCACCCCGGTTTCAAGTGTTTACACGAAAACGCAAGCCGGTGCGTTTCTGAAACGCTCCACTCTGGACCCCGTTTCTGAAACACATCGTTTTCACTCTGTTGTCGTGTAAACAGAAGGGCGAAACGCATCAAAACGACACCGTTGTCGTGTAAACGCAAGGCTGAAACGCATCAAAACGACACCGTTTCAAAATGAAAACGGTCTCGTGTAAACGGCACCTTAAATACACAGAAGGGCTGATCAGGGCAAGAGGAAACAGCAGGGAGCAACAGGTGAAGCAAATAAAACTAACAACGGGAAGCAAAACTAAACACAAAGCACAGGGAACACACGACTGTCAAAATAATACAGGAAGTGACTAACCAAGGTGCACGCAAACGGGGGACTGGCACACAGACACGGGGCAGAGACACAGACTAGTCACAACACTAGGAATAAACTCAACATGAAAACACAGGAGGTCAGGGTTAAGACATCATGGCAAAACAGACAAGAGCATGGAGCAGGGGAGACAGGGACGAGGGGAACAAACGTATCAAAACACACTGGGAATTAAACACTCAGGGAAATTAAACTAAAAACACAAAATGCTGGGCAGACGGCCCAGGACCATGACAGTTGCCCTGGAGGAACTGTAGCTGCGTATAACACACTGCTCTGTCAGCATCTTATATCTGGATTCTTGAATTTGCTTTTTTTTGCTTGCTTGTTTTCAGGCTGCTGTTCCGATAAGTGACAGGACTATTGTACAGACAAAGATAATAATAAACTACTGTAAGTAAGGAAGTATGACTGATAGTGTTGCCCTGATTAAAACAAGACTGTCCTGCTGGAATTATGCTGTTTTACAGTAAATGCTGGGATTGTCCTTCCTTTTGCTGTAGATTTAGGAACACAGCCAAATGAGGCTGCAGGAAAAATGAGAAGCAGATCAGCTGTTGAGTATCACATAATCTGCTTGAAAAATAGGCCTGTTAACACTGCCTTATCTGCTCTTTGATGACGTTTGTTCTACTGTATTTTAAGCCCGCTTCCTAACTTTTTCCTGATATCACACAGGTGTGATGTGCCACGTGTCCTTGAAAACTGTGAGGAAATGGATCAAGTGGAGGACAAAAGAAGAAGTGACAGCCCCCACCCAAAAAAGAAATAAATTATATATATATATATATATATATATATATATATATATATATATATATATATATATATATATATATATATATATAAGAAATAGGGGGAAAAAATCCAGCAAAGATCTGACACAAGATGCATCTGGCCCTACTATAGTGTACGCCAAAGCTTCATCAGAAACAGTCTCAGTGGAAGGGCGGAGGTCAAGAAGCCATTCTTAATGAAGGGAAACAGGGAGAGAAGGCTGAGGTATGACAAATGACACAAGAACTGGACTGAAAATCAGTGGGAACCGGTCTGATAGAGTGATGAATCCAAACTTGAAATTTTTGGTGCACAGAGCCAGTGGGGTTGGGGAGCTTGTTGTGGGATCATCTGTGCTGAAGACTACAGGTGGTCAGACCAAATATTGACTTTCAAGCTTGTTAGAATTGTACAAACTCAGTTTTTGCCTCATATGCTGTATTTCCACTTATGTTTGCACATTTTTCAATAAATTGCTGCACCTATTTCCCTTTTTCCTGACAAAACATAAAGAAACGAAAATCTAATCAGGTCATCACAGAGTCCAAGTGAATATTTGTCTGTAAGGCATTGAAGACATACTGTCTTCACAAGAATGGGATGTATGGAAATATGGATAATGTAATCCCTCCGGGGATGGCTGTCACCAACGTGGAGGAACAATAATCCTGTGAGAGACTCTCTGAGTTATGGATGTTATACAAATCAACTTTATGAGTATACTGCAGCTGTGTGAATCTGACTAAGTATGCCCTCCCAGACAAATTCTGACCAAATAAATCTTTTCTAACCACAAAACAAGCCCCGTGGCACTAAGAATATACACTCTGAGGGTGCTGTTTACATTGAAGTCACTTGCTGGGTTCACTCATTTAGTCACACTATATAAAATGCAGTGACACATAGTCGAAATGCAAAGACTGTGCTGCAGCCCCAGTAGTTAAGGGACTGGTGGGTTTGATGTGTTGGAATCATGATGAAAGAATGGTTTTCTTGGCTTAATGAGCAACAAAATTCCACTTGTCTCTCCTTAATTAGGCCAGGAATAGGCCTCAGTTGCATGGCATTATGCTGTATGATGTAAGGGTGTGGCTGCCACTTGGTGTTTTTATTACCTCACTGGTTGCCAGAGAAATGCTCATCTTTTATGTTTAAATTAGGCATACTGTATATACATTACACTGTGATTCATCTAGAATCTGAGAACTGATGAGAAGAATGACAACAGCAGCAGCACTCTGAAGAACCAAGCAGGTAGGCTGTTAGGCAAGACAGGGAGAAGCTACCCACGTTAACGATAACATCAAGCAAATAAATTTATTAACTCTAATGTTTTCCTTTTATTTAATGGAAAATTTAAAGTCATAAAAGTCAGAGCAAGCAGAAATCAGGCCTGTCCACTTTTGTTCTTGGGACATTCTTGCATTGTGCCTTTAGTGACAGTCCTCTGGTTGTAACTCTGCGGAGGCTCCTAAGACCAGACGGTGCTCATTGGTTTCTAGGAAACACTGTGGAGTCGAGACACTGAATCTTGGCAAAGATTGCGAGAAAGCAATTAAACACACAAAAGGCTATCAGTGGAGAAAGTGGCCATCCTGGCCTTCTGATCAAAACCATGTATCAAGAAATGCAGAAGAAGAACTTTAACTCACCAGTATAGGCAGAACATAAACTCTAAAGTGCTTTAAGTAGTAATAAAAGAGAGAGAAGCAAAATGAGGAAAAAGGGGGAAAATTATGGGCCTGCAGAGACACGAATGTTGCATGTGATTTCATCTTCTCACTGTAAGAATGACAGAGAATGAGCTGTATGCTTGTAATAATTTGTTACACACGTCTACAGATGAACACTGCGGAGCAATATAATGCACAACACAGACGCATTGTGTGTAAGTATTCAAGTGTACATGAGCATGTGTGAGTGTGTAGCTGCTTTGAACTCACAGTCATCTCTTGGCTTTGACCCAGGAGCTCCAGCTGCCGTTGGATCTCTTGGAGCCGCCTCTCCTGCCCTCTCCTCTCCTTTATATCCTGCAGGACCTTCTCTCCTGGCTGCGGGTCCCCATCACACTTCCAACAAACCTCTGAGCCAGGGCCCTGATACACAGCAGACATGAGAGGTTCTCACGGGGAAGAAACACCTCATCTCACGTGGGTGCTCTCCGAGAGTTGCACTCAAAGCTTCTGGCTGTCGCTTGGAAGCATTTAAATAGTGATAAAAGCATATAACAGCACACCACAATTAATTTCTGGGAAAGCTTTCCATTTCTCAAATACTCCTACATATGGGGAGTAAAATCCGGAACTCATTATAAGACCTGAGAGAGCTCAATACCTTAGCTACGGTCCCCTCGGGATCAAACATAAATCACCCGTTTGTGGCATCCACGTGCGCTGACACATGAACCCCACGCTCATCCAAAACAAACTCTGAAAATGGGTCAGGAGGAAATAGGAGTCACGCTTGGAGGATTATCAACAGATAGCTGATAAGTGGGAGGTCTGTCTTTCCGACCAAAGCACGGATCTTTCTCTTTGTACCCCCCCCCCCACACACACACACACACACACACACACACACACACAGAACCACTTTAAAAGTCAGTGAACAGATGTAAATTTGAAGTCTGTCAGATACCGCACTGATGCTGATGTAGTATGACAAAGTTGGTGCAAAAAAAAAAAGTTCTTGCCCGCCCACCGTTTACTTCTCCATTATCAATAATGGAAAACCGCTGCAACAATGATGTAGACACTGTCCAGTGCATGACCCCCACTAGAGTCACATTTTGACCTCTAAAAATACACAACTACTCCATAAAAGCAGCAGCTAGCTTTAAAACAAAAATTGTTGGGTCTGTGAGGATGCTGCCAACCGCAGGACTGTTTTGGAGTGTCTGTCCAGCGCCGTGTGGTTGAAATCTCTCGGTTAGTCCGGATGGGAGGCAGGCGTGTGTATGATCTAATAATGTTGAAATTGATGGACATTTCATAAAATGTCGACACCTCAATAGGGACTTGCATACAGCAAAATCGTAGGTTGGTAAAGAAAGCGGGACCCAGGAGAAATTATGAACTTAAACGCTGAGCTACTAAATCTGTTATGACATATTTATGGTTGGATGTAATCTTAGTTAAAGCCAGGGTAGGAGGGGACTTCCCTAAAGCTGAGCCAATATTTTGGGTTGAATTAATGCCTCTTCCCTTGTAAATAAGCAAAACAGACATATCTATTTAGCTAATATCATTTACTCAGATTTTTAGAAGCCAAATTTTAGCAATATGACTTTACTTTAAGACTCGAGACTTAGCAAAAACAAAATTATCCTAGATTTTCCTAAGTGTGTGTGGTCTCACCTAGCGGTGCCCTCTGTCTCCCTATAAGGAAATAATGACAGCTTCTATCTGAAGCTTCTTTTAAGTGGTCGTCACTGGAGCCCTTCAGTTAAGACTCAATCACCCTAGACTACAAAAGCGAGGACCACGTCGGGCTCAGACTCCTGTCATGCACCAGAGTGAGATATGCAGCATTCCAACCAGGAAAAATAAAAATTAAAGTCTAGCTTTACCACCATCATCACACCACTAAATGCACGTTGCTAAAAAAGCCCAAATCTCTGGGAGAAACAGTTTATTTAATTTGGAAACGACAGCTGCCCTACTTTTTACTATAGGACTGCAAACAGGCAGGGCACAGCTGGCCTACAGACTGCAAACTTCAAAACTGTCTACAAAGTTTAACAATGAAAGAAGCCATTGCTGGCCAGTTCGAATGACTTGTTACAGATTTTCAAACTTCACCAACACCCTGTGACTAAATTAACACCCTATAAATTACTTTGTATTTGAGGCACAGCACGAAGGTTCTGGCTTTTGAACATCCTGGTCTGCTGGGACCTTTCTGTGGGCAGCTTACGTGCTCTCCCACAGTCCAGAAACATTGCTTGTTAAGTCGACTGGTAATTCTAAATTGGCCATAAGCACAAACATGACATGAATGAAGTGTCTCATTGTCTTGTGTTGGCCCTGTGATGAACTGGTGACCTGTCTGGGGTGTATTCTCCCTCTCACCCTATGACATATGGAACAGACTCGAGCACCACAGCGACTCCAATCTGGATAAGCAACTGAGAAAATGGGTGGACCAATCTAAGCCTAATTACAGTAAAGTGTTCTTAGCTTTCAAACTCTTCTTATCTTTCCATTGGTCAAAGATGTTCTCACATGGTAACAGCTAACAATAAACAAATTATAGAGGACAATCTATGAGGTTTACATAGTTTGTTGCACGTGAGTAGTAATTGTGCTAATAAGATTCAATACGTAATGCCAGCCTAATCCAACAGGCAACCTTTGGAGCTGAAAAATGATACCACTGTGAAAGTGCCAAAAAATCCATTTCCTTGAATGGCCACTGCAAAAGTGAGTCGATCCCTATCCATGTTCTGATCAATTTTGATCACATGTTGAAATGATATTAATGCTTAAAGATATTCATTAATATGAGCAAAGCTGCTTTGAGTGACAGTTGGTCATGCATGGTCCATCTGGACACACAGTATCAGTTGTAGTTCTCAAAATAAAATGCCAAGCAAAACAGTTTTTATATTGCTGGAAAATTTAATGTACGCATGTGGTTCACCTATGTTCCATAAAAGAGTCCGTAATTGCAGTACTGTGCCAGCATTATTTTGAAAAATAGAATAGAATAGGCACTTACTGTGTAATAAATGAGTGCAACAAGTTTAGCTCATTTTCAAAGACATTGGCAAGCATTACCAGTGAAATTACCCTTTGCTCTTATGCCAGTTACACGGTAGTAATCACCTCTTGGAGGAGAATGAAGGATGTGTGTATTGACCTCGACAGACTCCAGCTATTGTTCTACTCTATTAGCGTATTTGTGCTATTTCTTCTTAAATGTTTGATAGCTCTAACCCAGTATGAGGTGGGTCAGACTGAGTGACAAAAAGAGCAGGGAACAGAGAGTGAGGTAGTGCTTATCTGAACAACACACCAAAAAAATCTGGTAATTGTCCCATATTGGAGTAGCTACTTGACAGGATGTACCAGATCTCCAATAATCACATCTCCTATCTGGGTCACAGGATTGCTGGAAGGCCTCAAAAACCTGGATTTGTTTTCTTTAAGCATGAAAAACATGTCAAACACAACTAGCTTCATACAGAAAAGTAGGTTTGCCAGGCGCTGAAATATGAAATGACTGCTTCAAAATTTGTATTAGCATCACAAACTGAAGCGTCCTGAATTTGAAACAAATGTTATTAAAAAGAAAAAAAAAGTCATTCACGCATGATATTGTGTCTACAGAGAAGCTGTCCTTGTTTTACTTAACAGTTTGAATCTTTTGTCCTTGCCAGAGTACAAAACAAGAAGCATAACCATGACTTTGTGTGACTTTGAGATAACTTAAACCAGGCGTGCCTTTCACGTTCATTAATTGATTTTTAATAGCCCGTGATCAATTTTATAATCTCTATTAGAAGCAATACATTCCATCCAGAAGTTGTCATGATGTTTGAGTGTGAACCAGCTGCAGCGGTTGATGGATGAGCCGCTGTCGTCCAAAGTGACGAAATAAGAAAAATAGTGGGGTTATTTTTGTGCCAAAAGTTTCACTTCAGATTAATTCAAAACAAATCTTGGACGCCTAACACTCAGGAATACTGAATGTGCTACATACTGATGTTCCCATTAAAGGAGTATTTTATTAAACCACGTCAATCACATCATGTTTGATAGTGAAGGGAGCCAGTGAGATTGGCAGACCGCATTCTCAGATGCATCTCATAAAAACAAAACAAATGTTGTAGTCATCATCGTGCATCAGTGTTCTGCTGCAGCCCGCAGCAATGTGCATATCTGAACACGGCAATAGCATGTACCAGCCTACTGGTTATTTCAGCTTCCTTCTTATTACATTAGGTATTTCAAAAGACTGCCTTAAGCCTGACCAAAACCAATAAGACAGCTTGATGACCTTGTTCACACGTTCAAGACAAGCTAAACAGTGACACATGCTCCGAGGCAGCAAATCCAAGGAAGCGTCAGCAGTAAAATCATAAAAGCTGCTCCACATGCCGAATGAACTGATTGGTACGATGTGTGGTCTTTAGAACAAAGTTCATAGAAAAATGAGGACTTTGGGTTATACAAAAAAAAAGAGAGAAAAAAACCCCACTATGTTTTTCCCTCAAAAAACACTTGCGTGATGTGAACGCAGGCCAGCCTTTCAAACAGCAGTTTGTTTAAGCATGCAGCGGATCACTGGGCCTTTGTTATATTAAAAATGCCTGTTGGTAACATTAAGTCACTCGGTCATTAAAAAAAAAAAAGAAAAAACAGGCAACAGATATAATGGAAACAGCATGTTTTTGTTATACTTTGAGTTACCAGTTTATTAAACAATCGATTGCAGTTAATTACAATAGCCCCACAATAATTGGTGTCCTTTCCAAGCTTAAAACTCGAGTTATTGTTTCAAATCTAGAATATGCTGTGTTTTCTTCAGGCTGTGGTTAGTGGTCGACTTCAGTACTTTGAAAGAATGTTATCTGCATCCAAATCCCAGAAACACTTTTCAACATAATAAAACACAGTTCAACAGAAGTCGCATACAAAACCTCCAATATATTTTTCACTATGACATGGGATCTTGTTGGAAGTTTGTTATTGATTACTCAGTTTGCCTCCTGGAAACACTGTAGAAACTGATTCCTGTTGATTGGGAAATATTCTCCTCTTTGTTTGACTTGTTAATGCCCCGAGGCTGCACATTACACGGGGACCATGCTGCGATGATAAAAGAAGGCCGGCCATGCTGACTCACGCAAGGATGTCTGGTGTTGTTCAGGACAGCACGCTTCTCTTTCTCTGTGTTCCTCTGTTTTTCACTCACTCTGAATCTTTTCAAATCTGAAGCATAGAAGGAGCTCGAGCTGTGCCACGTGGACCCAGGCTACCTGCCAAGGCCCGTCCACATGTCTTGCCACGAGCGCTCCCTGTGAGCGCTCAGGAGCAAGCTGTTCGGAAGCTATAGAAAAGTGTCTTGACTACTCTCCATTTCTTTAGTCTTCTGTTACCCCAGCTATGACCTGCAGCCATGTGTGCATTTGTGAGGCAGAGATTCTGCAACACAGCTGTATGTCATATACAGCACTGCATATAATACCTATCAGGAGCTGACACTCCGGCAAGCAAAGTAATGCAAACAAATGCATATATTACTGCACTCGCATAAAGGCACATTCTACACCTCCTTCCCCTCCCTCCTCTGTAAAGCTACACCACAAATCTATCTTATACAGCACCATAAGAAACAGTGTCAGGGTTTGTATATCACCATCTTAAAAATGTCCCAGATACAAAAAAATTGTTTGTATCCAGGCTGTCATTTTTCCCCTCCTGAGGTCATGTTTTCCCATCAGTACTTTGGATCCCTGTAGATAACTTGCTGATTGGTGAGCATTCCTGAAGTATTAGAAGATTCACTTGTGGGTCATCTGGACTTTATAGTTGCTTTCTCTTTTAGACTTGAGGGTGGTCTGTAGCAATCGTTGCTGCATAGATCAAAACCTTCTGGCGTTTCCTACGATCCAAAAAGGATGTTGAATGTGAAACTGTTTTTTAAAAAAAAAAAAAAAAAACTGCATCACCTGTGTGTTCACAGCATCTCAGCATAATCCAAAGAATAATCACCGGGCTTAAAAAGTCTGACTTGTTTAAAGATTTCCCTGCTTCAGGTCACTAAATAAAATTTTGCATTTATAATCCCTCCAAACCACTGTAAATACTTCACAGTCTGATGCTTTTACTATTAAGAGACATTACTCATAAAATTGTCTCCACCCAGCACCGCTTTGCTAACATAAGGTAATTTAATTCTCTTCCAAATAATGACACACATAAAATCAATGTGAACAAAGAGCTTAAGAAGCAGGCCACTTTCAATATTTATCAGAAGCATCTGGAGAGAAAAAGCATCCAAGCATCTTTTTGCACTTTTTGTCCCCCAGTGACAAGATTGTGCATTGTCAGGCAAAGTATCTGGCCTACATTTCAGCTGCTGATATTATACAATAAAGTGGGGTTTTTTTCAGTAGTAATAATTAAAATGAAAGACTGTGAGACTTGTCAATGCAATCCTTATGGAACAGTATGCCAGCGTAACATCTAGCTTAGCTGTGTCCAAAAAAAGAAAACAACAAAGTATATTTTTCCAAAATGTGGAATTATTCCTTTAAAATATGGTTCGATCTGCCCCATGTATTGAAATATAAAGAACAGCAGGTTGTGATTTGGATCATGAAGACAGGAGATCAGCAAATATTTAAAGCTTTGCTAATTGCTAACAGATGCCTGTGTGACTAAGTTACCCACCATGGAGTGTCATAATGAGTGGAACAGTCAAAAGTCAGATCTCAACCATGACAAGGAAAAACCTCTCAAAACCACTTAACACAACTGCTGCTGTGGAGAACACCAGCGGGAGAGGCGTTTATAAGAAGACAATAAACTGGGTCTCACAGGAATTACAGGGTGGGGATGGGTGTGGAGTCTGTTCCTTTCAGCCAAGTTAACCTTGTGAAAAACACCCAACGTGCCACACGACAACTCTGACACCGCGATTCTGACCGGCTGTCTGGCCATCAAAAGACTGCCTATGAAAACAATCACATCAGATGCTTCATAACCCTATCCAAAAAATAAATAAATAAATAAGGTTACCAATGTGATTAGTGATGAATGCCAGCTGCTGTTAATGATTAAAAAGAAAACGCTGTCACATTGTTTTCGTGAATTAGCACTTCTTCCATATTTCAGCAGGAACATGACATTGCATTCCTTAGCAGACAGATTCTTCCTGAGCTCAGAAGATATAATATGTTTTTTGCATTCCCACTGTTGTCACTATTAAAGAGAAACATATTTTTAATTATTATTTTACGCTATATTTTGCACTTAATAGTCGTATTTATAAAACAAAAACTGTTTGTACTACATGTATACTTTTTGTGCCCCATTTCTGAACACTGTGAATACACTGATGCATAAATCTCTATCATGACTAAAACTGTGCAGAAATGCACATATGTATCATTTTGTTGGGTTTATAAAGCCACGTAAAAAGTACAGTTTCTTTTTTTATAAATCATTGTGCATGAGTCTGATTTCCACTGTCTTTAGTCATGAATAGACACTCCCTTTTTTCATTATTTACATAGAAAAATGTTGGAGTAAGGAGCAGGTGGAAGAGAGCCTGGAGAGGTGGATGTATACACTGGACTACTGGACTCGGTAGAAACAGGAGAGAATACATGTGTGTAAATGAGAGGAAGGCAAGTGTAACAGTGAAGATGCGAGGAGTAGAGGTAGTCAAGGTGGATGAGTTGAAATGCCTGGGGTCAACCATCCAAAGCATGGACAGGAGACAAGAAAGGTGAAGAAGAGAGTGCAGGCAGGGTGGAGTGGGCAGAGGTGAGTGTTAGGGGTTATTTATGACAGAAGGATAACAGCAAAAGTGAAAAGAAAGGTTTACAAGATGGTACTGAGATCTGGTATGATGTACGGTTTAAAGACACTAACAAAAACAGAGGAGCCAGAGCTGGAGATGTTAGACGGTTAAAGATGCTAAGATTTTCGCTGGGAGGGACCAGAATGGACAATGAGTATACCGAGGTCAAGTAGTCTGGAGACAAAGTTAGAAAGACAAGGCTGAGAAGGAAAAGAGGAAGACCACAGAGAGGATTGATGGATGTACTGAAGGAGGACATGGAGAGGGTTGGTGTGACAGAAGAGGATGCAAGGACAGGGTGAGATGGAGGCAGATGCCCTTCTGTGGCGACCCCTAAAGGGAACATCTGAAAGAAGAAGATTGTAATAGTGGAAAAAAGAAAATATTTTGTGACCTCAGCTTCAAAATAATAAAAAGAAGAAAATTACTAAATGAAAACAAAGTCCTGCTAGAAGCAAGACTTGCCACATGGCAGTCATCTTGAAATGCCTCATTGCAGTTATTCCAGCAGTTTTTTGGGAGCAGTATCTAAATTAACATTGAATTTAATCCTCACCAGGACTTTAAAAACTGCATGTATAGAATCAACAATCAAATCTGCTGAAACCCTCTTAAAAAGTTTGCTGATGTTGCCACAACATAAGCTCTTATTGTTATAATTCTCCCACCATCTTTGCCGATGCAGAACTCTCCCATGGATGGATTTCACTTCAGGATTCACCTTTTCAGGCTTGACTCCTTTAAAAAAAAACGTGCATGGTTTGAGAATTACTTTTTTTTTTTTTTACCATAGCTTTAATTATATGACTGGACCAAATAAGATAAATTTGCAAACTATCTGCTGACCACTTTCTGTTTGTCAAAAGGGCGTTTTCTGCCCAAAACTCTGCTCTCTCACTTAACGTTTGTCGCAGTTAAGATTATGGGCACTCATCAGCAACCACACAGTGTGACTAAGTGACCTCATGCTCTTACATCAAAATATAGCTGACCAATGCACAACAAAAACACAGCTGGACTTACAATTCAAATAAAGAAGAACTGTGGCAGTGACTGCAAACCATGACACCATAATATGTTAATTTTTACTGCAACCACACATTCAAAAAAAAGAAACCAACCCACATTTGAAAGGATGACATATGTAATTCTAATGTGAAGAACACTTACACACCCATGTCACCAAACACCAAATAGCAGCTACTTCTCATGACAGAATCCTCTGCTGGCTTCAAGCTGTGGGTGGTGCAGGGATTACCACACAGTGGTACAGTAGGAGGGGTGTATTATACATTAATTCTGCAACCCGACAGATGTTTTTAATGAAAGCGAGGCTATTTCAGCTGAAGTATGAGAAAAAGGGGAGCAGAATGAAGAATGCAAAAGGAGCGATGCTGTCATAAGCACAATAATAATAGTGTCCAAAGGAAACAGTGATTAAAGATGTGTTTTGTTTCCTTTCGCTCCAGAGCTCCGGTGGTTTGTAGCTACCTGAACTTTTTCCTATCATCAAAAACGACCAGGGGCAGAGGAAACACAGCTTTTTCCGATCAAGTGACACCATGACTCACCGTGCAGCAATGCACTTTTTCTGTGCTTTATGGACTCGTGACACAGACATGTGCTTGGACATCTTAATAACATAAAATTCAGTCATTACAGTATAATATGCACCTGCCACTGACAAAGAAAAAGCACTGACATGACAATCTTCCCTCTGTCTTATGAAATGAAGAAAGCTTTTGCTTGTGCAAGTAAATAATTTGCAATATACATGCCGGTTTAGTCTCACAGTAGGCTTTATATAGCATGTAGTAAACATTGCTGAATGTGTTAATATGAAGAGGAAATTCCAAATGAGGAGGAAAGGAAAGCAATGTTGGCACTCCTCTACCTCCACCAGGTCTGAAATTGCATTGTAATGGGTGGCAGCTCTCCTCTGTGGCAGCATCCCAGCTGGAGCCAGGCCTCCCAGACTGTATCCACCCTCGTAGCCTCGAGTGAGAGACCGTGCAGCCAGAGATTATTCATGAAAGAGAGAATATCAATCACAACTTACTGGGAAAGAACACCACCAAGTTCGGAACACACAGATTTAAGGCCTCGGATTCTTTATGAGGGAGTGCACAGTCGGGAGAGAATAACTCCCCCTTCCACATAAAACGTGACAATCTGACACAGCCAGAAAACAAGAGACGAGGGAAAACATGGAAATCTAGGTCATGAATTAATATGAATGGGGGTAAAACACTTTCAGGGATGTTGAAACCGATATATTCATTTCTTTTTTTGTGTATATTACAGTCTGCTCTGGAATGAGTCAGCAAACAAGCAGGTCCACGAGCTGCTAAACAAATGGTTTCAGTTAGAAAGAAGAAAGGTAACTGCAAAACAAAAGCATATTTCCTTTTATGAGCACCTTGAGGATTTACAGCCACTGGTGTGATTTACTGTGCGGACGGCTGATTTTTAATCTGCACCACAACAGCAAGACAGGAGTGAGCTGGGGTTAGAAAAACAGATCATTTTAAGACCTTTTTGTTTTTATTTTAGCAGTTATCGTTTGGTTATCTGGTTACTTGCCATTCAAACGTTGCATGTCATTGTTTAATTCATATTTTACATCAGTTGAAAAGGAATGCCTGCATTAGACATTTCAGCACTAATGAAGAGCAGATGATGGATGGATGATGGGGGAATTTTACTTTTCCAAAATCTCTTTTGAGCAGGCAAGATGATTAAAGGGTGGGAAGGGAACGAAAGCAGGGTGCACAAAGTGACACATCCAGCTGTCTAGTATTATCACAATTTCATAGTATTGGCCAAAAGTCCACTTCCACATCATGTGGGGAGAATCTTACACAAGAGAGGATTGTCTCATTTTGAACGGTATTACTTAGGACCACAGTCACAGTTACTGAGTAATGACAGTCGTTCACCTAAAGTACCAGTTTAGCCACTAGAAACAGTTCTAAGTCATTCATTTTGGGCGCATGAAGAAGCAGAGCCACCTTTGCCAAACACTTCACCTATTAATGGTGTCCATCTGGCTGTCAAGTTACTGGCACTCAACCTTTCAGTAAAAACTGAGTTTCCATGATTTAGTCTACTCTACCAGGTTATAGATTCAGAGCAGCAGCAAGGTTTCACATCTGTTTATCATCTAGACAGATGCCGTATACGGATGAACCAACATGGATTAATTACTGTATCTAACTCAACTTTAAATACTAAGCTTGGTTAAACTGCAATCTGCACATAAAATCAGACAAACGATCGACTGCATTTACAATGCGGGAGTGAAATAATAAGACCAGTGTCATAAACATACTGGACATTATATCATACATACTTCATGTGTTGTTCCAGCATTAAGATTCAAGGTTTGCGTTTTTTTTTTTTTCCTTGACTATAGCCAGTGGCAATAGCAGAAAATGGCACCCTGGGTTATCTAAATTGACTTAAAAAACATCATTTTCCACAGACAGGTTACGCAAATGATAAACATGCCATCTGGCTTTGAAAACACAGCAATATAAAGTCCTGAGATAACTCACTGAGCTCACGTCTAAGATTGGGCCAAGACACAGGACCAAGGCCTGGAAATTTTTTACAGTTATAAATATCTGTAAAATCGAATCCCCCTGTTCGGTAGTGATGGACGGGTCGGACTCGAAAACTTACATAATCTAAGAGGTAAAGATTAGCAGTTAGCACACCTACATACATACCAACCTAAGTCTAACTGTATTAAATACAGTATTCAGCACAGGCAACTCAGAGAAAATATATTAGCAATTGCAATTAACAACCGAGGTTTAATGGATAAAAATAAAATGCATTCATAATGCAATTGTGATATTTTAAATACATTATATATTTTTTCCCTTGCTCGCATGGAAAGAGCATTTCCATTAAACTTTACCAGCATCTAATACCGCATGAGACGTATTATAATATCTTTATATGGAAATGTGGAAAACTGGATGGAAACATGAACAAAAACGCTGTTCCAAAGTACACCAACTTGCATGATGAAGCCACTGCTCTTACAACTCTACAAGACTGCCACGCTTGATACGTACCTGTGACATGGTTACGTTGGTGTAAGAGCTTTGAACAGAGTGAAATTCTTCGACAGGAAGGAGAAGGCGAATTTTGGAGTCAATGTCAATCAGGTGCTCCAGGTCAGAGGGCTCTGGGGTGTAACCCTGGCCTGTCAGGACAGACACAGCCCACATTGTCTCCTGAAAGAAAAGCAAGGTCCATTACGTGTAAGCCTGCTTTATTATGTAGCAAACGAAATAAGAGACTGATAAACATTACCTATCCACAATGTTGTAATAGTGAAGTACAAAAAAATGAGAGCGACTTTAGGTCCTGATATTTTCCTCTGGATGGGGCAACTGCCAAACTTTGACAAATGCCTCTTCCTCCAATTGACTGTCTATCCCAGCGCGGCTCACGTGGGAAACAATGGGTGGATGATGAGCTCATCACAGTGCAGTGGTGAGATAAGATCATGCCAAAGAGGATCATAACTCTCCAAAGAACGCAGCTGTAACCTCTGAACACTGGGAAGGGGGTTCTGAGGAAAATTGGCAAATGAAAACAGCAAACACTGGGGTCTATTAACTAGGTGGACCACATCACAAAGCAAGAATTTAAAAGTTGAGATCCACAATTTTTTATGACACTGATTAGTGCGTCGTATGTAGATCTATTCCATCTATTGTTTCAGTCGCTGCAATTATTTACTTGGATGTGGCAGAATATCTCAACGCCAGGCTTCAGGCAGGGTTCGTATGTCCTTTTTGTTCACATGCATGCGTTTTGTTCCACTGCATGACAGAATGTGAGTTTTTGACAGACAATACATAAAAATATCAAGCACAGAGTGATTTAATCCTCCTGCTGCTCACCATGGAAGAGAGGAATTCATAGGAAAAAGAAAAAAACAAACCCTGCACTGATAGACTGATAATCAATTTGTTACCCTCTTTTTCCACCATTGGTTAACTCAACAGAGTGGGCAGGTTGAAATGTCTGAACCCAGACTCTGGGCGCTACTCTGTCTGATCTGTCCCACTGGTGATCGAGAAATTTTTAGAATCTTGGAGGAAACCCATCACTGGCATTGTTCTTCTACTAATGGAGGAGGGGGTCAACTAAGCCTTTAAATGGGCCAGTATGGAAAAGCCCAAATTCATCCAAGCTGCTCAAAGTTCAATAATCTCAACAATTAAAGCACTGAGATTTAATTTTCTTTGTAATGATAGGGCAGTCTGAATAATAAAAAATAAATGCTGGGGGAACTCAAGATTCTTTGTGTGCAACAGTTAAACTGGTGCATGTGTACAAGAACACAGGACATTATTCACCCATGATGAGTTCCCCGTTGCTGCGTCACATGTATGAATGGGCATGTCAATGCACTTATTGTTTCAGCTCCATTGTGATTCTGTAGGTATTGATCAAAGTCAAAGGAAAAGAAAAAGGCTCTCACACAAGGCCTTTCGTAAGGGATAAACATCCGAGCTCCTCCGCTGCAAGTGTTCTGCGATTACCGACTGTTCCTGATTTACTGGGTTGCGCAGAACTTGCAGAGCTTGTACGGATGGGACTCAGCAGCATCAAAATCAATGTGTGAGGCAAACAGTAAGCAGCAGCCTTTGGTTGATGTCTCCCAAGGGATTCTACCAAGAACTTGGTGAAGTCCTCAAAGCTAAAGACAGTTCACTGCCAGAGTTGTGGTGACATAAATAATGTGCTTGCTCCGTTATTGCTATTCATAATACCAGGTCTTGCAATAACAGGAAGTCTTCCTCTGGCCAATAAGACCCAGAGCATCTGCGTTCCCCTCACTTTGGCATCTGCCACTAAAATGACATGAGTATTGTTTTAAAAGTCAAGGCAAGTGTCATGAATAGAGCAGCAAGACATTACAAAACCTCAGCAAGCCGTCCTTCGGATGCAGAGCTGTCAGAGTTGAACTAAATGGAACCACATGTTAAAGGTAAGTAGTTTTTTTTTTCGTGCATTCCAGCAGGCTTCGTCTCATCTGACTTCAAACTGGCTGTGCAGCTGCCAAAAGTGTTATTAAGGCAAATTAAAAGTGAAAATAAAATCATTTGACGTTAGAATAGAGTACGTGGGTTCACAGGGAAATCCAGGTGGCAGGGTCTCAGATGAATCCTCAAAGGAAAACAAAAGCTCCATTCACTTAGCTTTAAGCTCTATCGGCACAGTGTGTGCAGCTGTAGGACTATATGAACGATTCTGGCTTCTGAATTTTGCTGAAACATCGCAGAGGGAACAGTTTTGAAAACATAATTAGAAAACTAAGGGATAACAACGAGCTTTCCATGTGAACCATATGTGGCACTTGACATCTAGCTCATTATATGAACTGCTTCTAGGAGTCAGACTCTTCTGCCCGTCGGCTCTCTAAGCTGCCAAGCAGTCTTTAAAACATGGACATCTGACCCACATGCTCTTCTGAGAGGCGAAGTGTGGCTGAGTTATTTAACAATGGGCTTCAATATAACATAATTCAAAAGGCCAAATGTTAGATAATAATATATTTCCACCTACAGCGCTGTATGAAAAATTCTGTACATCATTATTACTCCCATTGGGAGAAGAAGGTAAGTAGCAGCCCAAAGTGGAGCTGTTTGGCCTTAATGCACAGTACCACATTTGGCAAAAACCAAACCCAGCATATCCGCACAAACACCTCATCCCAACTGTCAAGCACAGTGATGGAGGAGTGATGATTTGGGCTTGTTTTGCAGCCACAGGACCCGGACACCTTGCAGTCACTGAGTCGACCCTAAACTCCTCTGTATACCAAAGTATTCTAGAGTCAAATATGAGGCCATCTGTCTGACAGCTAAAGCTTGGGCCAAACTGGGACAATGATCCCAAACACAGCAGCAAATCTACAACAGAATCACTGAAAAAGAATCAAGGTGCTGCAATGGCCCAGTCAAAGTCAGAGCCTCAGTCCAACTGAAATGCTGTGCAACCTTAAGAAAGCTGTGGCTGCAAACCTCAATGACCCGAAAAATGACTTAGAGAAGAGTGAGACAAAATTCCTCCACAATTATGCGAGAGACTGATGAAGTCAATGAAAAAATTATGTGTTCAAGTTATTGCTGCTAACGGTAGTTGTACAAGCTATTGGATTATGGGGTTTAGTTATAGTTTTTCACAGTGCTGCACAGAGTCCCGTGAAAGCTTTCTTTTTCACATGACTGTATAATATCACACAAGAAAAAAAACATTTATAAATGAAGGAATTCCATTAAAAGTCCATTAGATTTTAGATTCATAACCAAGTTTATTTTTTTTAATGTAGAAAGTAGAAAAGAGAAAAATGTTGGTAGAGGAGGCAGTGGACGGGATAATCTGCTCCAACTGTGCTCTTGCACAAGACCTCTGAGACATAAAGGGTAAGTATAAAGAAAGTTGAAAAAGAGAGCCTTGCTCTACAGCATATGTTGTCTGTTAGGGCTTCATGTCAGCCTACCTTGGTGTCTGCGCCTCTGGCACCGTCGCCTTCCTCTTCATCTATTTCTCGGAGGAGCTCAGTCAAACGCCTTTTCTCTGCCTGGGTCAAAAGCACTTCACCCCTTTCACCACTTGCGAGCTATTGCATTACACAACATTTGGGGGGGGTGGGGGGGTGATTATCATTATTTGCCCAACATTTCTTTTCTTTTTAGTGTTGTCATATTATGTATAAATTCTGCTTTGTTTTGGGGGGGGGTTAACAAGAGACCAAATATTTTCCTCAGTGGAAAAACCAACAGTGGAAAGACTTGCTTTAAGTCATGCGATATATCCCAGCACTCCGTTTGGCCCAGTGTGAACTTTGACATACCTCAATGTTTTTCTTGACAAAGTCCTTCTGTTTATTCATGCCTTTGGAATCTCCAGAGCAGCTGCTTTCAAATTGGTCTTCCCCAGTGTCTTCATATTCTCCTCCAAATGATTTTATCAAGCTGTCTGGCCTCTTTTTACCTGTCAAGTAAAGTACACATTGTATTTCTAAGGGTAAATATTGAAATAGTAAGCCAAGACACTAACAACTATCAGGCAGCTCTGGTAATGTTATTTATTGGGTCTATGGTCTAATTCATATAGTCTTGAAACAGAGTAAAATGTACAAATATAAGGATTTTTTAAAGAAATAGACTAAAACTATTCTTGTAAGGTGACATAGTGGATGGAAGGACCGTGCTTTAACTAAATCTTGGGCCTCTTTGATAGCAAGCAGCTAATTTGCCTAAGTACCTCTGAATGGAGCAATAAGCACTGATTTCCTCACTCTTCTTGGACTGCTGTTTTGGGGAGGGGATTTATTTCTTGGGGAATCAATATCATAAAAAAGCCACATGAGCTTGATCAGGAAACTTTTTATGAGTCACACTAGGCACAATGTTATACATTCACTTCTTGGAAAATTGCTGTAACATTTCATTTAGTACACTAGAGTCTGCAGAAGGCTGAAGTGAAAGAAAACAAATGATCAAGTTCCCCGAGCTTATGGCGCCATCAAGTGCACGATTCTAGCAACACAAATGAGAACTTGTATTTTCTGTTAAACTATATTTCCACAGGCTCACTTGGCTTCAGGTGTTGGTTGTTTCCATTCTGCTCGTGTTCAGGAATCTGAGTGTCAAACACGGGTACAAAGTCATCCTCCTCTTCTGTCTCTAGAAGATGATAAGACCGTAATTATCAGAGACTCAGTGATGATATGAACTACACTTTTCCACGCTTTTTTGCTGATATGAATATTACCGTTTTGTGCTTCCAAAGCCAAAAACAACCTTGTGTTTAAAGCTTCCTGAGCAGATTCCGAGTGACCCTCAGGTCTATTCTGCTGCAGAAAAAAATGGACAGTCTAACATCACATAAAAGTGATAAGAATCAACATATTTTAGTTTAAAACAGACGAAGGTGTGCCTACCAGGAACTCTTGCCAGAGTTTTGCTTGAAGCTCCTTTCTTTGTCGTCGGATTTCTTTTTGTTTGCAGATTTTTGCAGACAGTATCTCATCAAGTCTTTTAATTTCTTCAATGGCTCTCTGTAGTTTAAAATGTTCATTGTCTTCCTCGGAAGCATCAGTGTGAGACTGATCTAAATGAAGTGCAAATATTCGGTTACAAAGTGAGCTAACTTCATTAAAACTGGGCCATAATTCAGCTGCATACCCCATTACGCTGAACACTTACCTTTGCCAGGACCTCTGGCAGCGGAATCCGCTGTAGTGTCTTCAGAGCTGCTCGGAAGCTGCGGGAAATTGTTTTCTAACGTTAAGAGATGTTATCTAATTCTGTGAGATATGTAATACTAATGCGTCGTGTTTATTTAATTACCTGAATATGAGCAGCGTCGTTGGGTAAAACAACTAGGGAAAATGGAGCTGTAGGACAAATTCTGTCACTGTGAGGTAATGATACGCTGGACACGCGGCTGCCTGTTTGCTCGCTCGACACAGGTCGGGAAATGTCGTCTAAACTGCCTCTGATGATTTCCATAATGTGTTTTCTAAGCTAAATTTCAAAGCTAAAGTTACAGCAGTGCATTTGTAGCCATTAAGTAACTAACCACAGCCAAAGATTTGTCCGCTAAATGTTTGGTAACTAAGGACGCAATCACATCCGATGAGGTAGCTATGGACAGTTGTTACTATGGCTACTGAACAAAATTGATGCGGCTCAGCTGACGCTTCAATCAATGCGGCTAGCGGCTAGTGTAGCGGGTCAAGCTTGGAGCTAGCTGGCGGTTAGCTGGGGTGGTACCGCTCGGCACGCTAAATCGCATTTTTGTTGTTTCTGCTGTAGAGTTAAATTGTTTCGGCGTAGCTGGAATATTGCTTATTCATGTCTGCGCTGTGAGGGTGCGACGGTGGAGGTTTCGAGGCCGTGTTTTAGTGGTAAGTAACGCTGAATAACGAGCCTTTATGTCTAGATAGCAAGCTTTAAAAAAATGCTAATATTTACTACCCATTGTAATAATAATGAAATCAGATAATATGCTTTGTTGCATAATACATTTTCATGTGCTATGGTAGCCACTTATAAACATTTCATACTCTTTGTGTAAAAAGTGATGTCTTTTGTCTGGGCCTTGTTCGCTGTGAGGTTATCAAACTGAGCTATGAATGCTAAAAACGAAACAGGGAAAATTGGCGTGTACGGAACCACCGTAGTTATATTTTATCTGTCGTATGTAGTTAGATGAAGCAGTTGCTTCTTAAACAGTGCATATTTACCGCATGAGTCATTGGTATTGCTTTTTGTTTAACGCTATTCTACCAAATGCTAATACCAGTATCTTTACAGTGCTGTCATTGTAGCACTTGCCCATAATCACACCCATTTCGCTGGCAGCTGCCCAAGCTCTGCAGTGTACCTGCACCAGGCAGGTGTCAGCATACGGAAGCTGTGGAGGATTACCTTTTAACCACTGTGTACACTTTTACAATAATATTATTTTCCGATTCTGCCAGGTTGAGTTGACTCTGAAGGGGAAGATGTGCAATGGAATGATAGAGTCAATACCAAAAGCCTTTTGGGCCCACTCCTCAGCCACTAAACGGTCCTTTGTGTTGCTGCTGTTTCTGACTGTAGTGTCCACCGGGCAAGGGTCAGGTATGGGACATAATTTATGTTCACTAATTTTTCTCAGAAGAGACTTTTCAAATCAGCTTTGTCATGACACAGATTGAATGGGTGAATATCAGCTGATACCATCTACTACTGCACGGTATATTTATTATTGTTTATTGTGTTGCAGCCCTAGTAAAGTAGCTCTATATAGCTATTTGAAGAATTTGCATTGAAAACTTTAGAAAGGCTCTGCATACTGTTCTTGAATCAGTGGGGCTATGGTTATCCAGCCATGTCAAAAAGGGGGAGGAAAGCTGTGTCAAAAATGTCACAAACAATAGACAGACAAAAGTGTTATCAAACCATGATGGCATTGCAGCCTAAAAGTCCATTAGATGTTTGCACTGTTACATGCATAATTAATTGTGTTAGATGGTAGCCATGATGTCTGTATACTTATCAGTTTCATGGTAAGTAAATGAACATATAAAAAAACATGGATGTTAACTCTTTACCATTAGTAGAGTTTACTTTTTAACAGTGTTAGGGATACACATTATGAGTGAGTCGTGCAAGTATAATTCAGTTTGTTTTGCAGCATTTGCCTCCACCCTTTTGTAATATGTCTAGCTGTTTCTTTCATTAATCCTGAGAAAATAGTTTTCATGTAATCTGCTTGAATCCGATTGGTCAGATTGTAACAAAGCCTGAAGAAGTGGGTCTGGTGGAAGCAGGCTTTCCTCATACAATAGTTTTAGTAGTTTACTTTTATCTTTTGCTCCCATTTTGAATGGGTTATAATAGAGAAAAACACCAAAATTGTCAATAAATGATGGTGTTAAGTGAGTGTTTTTCAGAGTGTCCTAAATAAAAACTGATATAGAACTGGAGAAAACTGTATAATACAGGTGTTGATGTTATAATTTGCTGCAACTGTGAAGCCTTTTTAGGTGTTTGGCATAATGGCTACATTAGTGTCGATATTGGAAATATCAATCCAGAGTCTTTCTTGCCTTGTTGCTGCAGCAGTTTTAAAGAAATTCTTCTGTTCTTTCTTCCCAGGATGTGTGAGGCCATACATGGTTCAGAACAGCTGGGTAAACCTCACAGAAACCAACAGGGGCTCATTCCCTGTGGGCACAGTGTTGCAGTACAGCTGTGACCCTGGTTACCTGCCAGATGGCCCTAACATCCTCACCTGCACCACACTGGGACGGTGGTCCTCTGAACCTCCTCGTTGCATTCGTAGTGGTGGTAAGATATTCTGTCGACTGCTGTCTTTTTTTTTTTTTTTTTTTCTGATCTATAAAGTAGTGAGTATTTAATGCTTTGAGCAATTAACCAAACATCTTTCTCTCAATTTTTAAACCCTGTTTTTCTTACTTTCAAAGTTTTAATTATGTGGCAATTCAGTGTCCAATTTTTTTGCCAACTTTTCTAATACATAAACAACTTTTAAAGATAAGTTGCTGTTCTTTTTTTCCATCTCATTAGCATGCCTCCCTCTCTCCAAACCTGAGAATGGGGGCTACACCTGCCACCCATCCCCTTGTCGACTGTTTGCCCATGGCGCTGTGATTGAGTTCTTCTGTAATGAGGGCTTCATGCTCAGTGGAGACTATAACTATTTGACTTGTCAAGATGGAGAGTGGGACGGCCCCATGCAGATCAATTGTGTAAGCCAAGGTTGGTCAGTCCTCAAATTCATCCCATCTCTTTTATCAGGAACCAAGCAGCCAAGAACATATTTTCAAACTGTGGGTTTTATTGTACCCCAAAAAGGACAAAAAGTGATATAAATACAAACCCATGAAAGTAAGCTATTTTAAGTAATCAGTGGGCCCATAAGTTAGGTCAACTAAACCAGCTCCACCCTCCACCTCCAGCCTCCTCTTTTGCTCAAACCAGGAGGAAAAATAGAAAAAAAAAAGAATTACTGCAGCTTATAAGTCACTGAAACTAATGTTAATCAATTATATGCACCATTATATAAAATTTCGCATGGCAGTATAGCATAATGGATTAACCACATTTAACTTTACTACACCACTTCAGACACCACTTCTAGATGACCATAACATCTTCAGAGGTTAACAGATTGGTCCTAAACATTAGCATGCCAGAGAGATGTGAATTTTATGGAGATGCTCTTGATATTGTCTGCAATATTGGGCCTCGAATAATTCTTTGTGAAATTCTTTAAGACACATTATTTCAAATTAATCATGTTGATTGTCATACCTTTCTGCTTTGTTAATCTGTTGTACAATTACTTTGTGTTACTTTTTAATAATTAAAATGTAATGAATAACAAACTTTTTCTTGTTATTACACCCCCACCTGTTTTTTGTTTGTTTGTTTTTTTTAAGGCTGTATAAGGCCTTCCATGGTACAGCATGGCTCAGCTAACCTGACAGACAGCAACAGGAGCTTCTTCCCTGTGGGCACTGCACTACAGTATAGCTGTGATCCTGGTTACGTGCCAGCCGGACCCACTATCCTCACCTGCACCAAACTGGGAGACTGGTCCTCTGAACCTCCTCGGTGCATACGCAGCGATGGTAAAGGCAAGCGTCCTATCAATTCTGAATCCACCTAATTTTTAGGTGCATTGTAGTTTGCGATGTTAGTTAATTCAGTTATTAATAATTAGCTGCAACTATCGATTATTTTAGTAATCGAGTATTCTATTGATTATTCCATTGATTAATCGACTAATCAGATAAGAAATACTTTTGTCTTATTAACAGCTAATGTGGATGAAACACTTCTTACTCGGAGACACCGGAGCCCTGCAGAGTTTAAACAAAGCATAATAAATTTGTGTTGAGGATTTTTTTATAATCGAATTATTTGAGTTACTCAAGGAATCGTTGCAACCTTAATAATAATACTACTACTAATAATAATAATAATATACTTGGATGAAAACAGAGCAAGTTTTTTCTTTTTTTTAAAAAAAATAATTCCAAATACAGTTAGATGGGATATAACATATCATGGTGTTTTTATACATTCACTGTATTTCCTTTCATGGACAGTATGCCAGCCTCCATATCAGCCAGAAAACGGAGGCTACACCTGCCACCCCTCTCCGTGCAGAAGATTTTCTCATGGCACTGTGATTGAGTATTTCTGTGATGACGGCTATATTCTGAAGGGAGAATATAAATTCATCACCTGTCAATATGGGAAATGGGACACCTTAATGCCGGTCAGCTGCCTCATTGAGCAAGGTAAAAGTGAATTAGCTGACTGTCTCAAAGGGCTTTTCTTATCCAATTTACCTATTATTTCATTTTATCATTGTTTTGTAATAAAGAATGTAGTTGCTGCTAAAACTGATTACAGCTATGAACTGTATTTTTCTTTTTGCCCCCTTTTTAAGGTTGTAGAAGACCCTCGATGGTGCAGCATGGCTATGCTAATCTGACAGACACCAACAGGAGCTTCTTCCCAGTTGGTACAGTTCTACAGTACACCTGCAATCCTGGTTACCTCCTGGATGGATCTGTGACTGTCACCTGCACCACACTGGGACACTGGTCCTCTGAGCCTCCTCGCTGCATACACAGTGATGGTAATTTTCTTGTCTGAAATTTGAATGAATAGATAATGTCTGTTATTGGTGTGTTCTTGCCTTTGGATTTTAAAGGTCTTGTGTTTTTATTTAATGGTCAGTGTTTCCTTTAGTAAGAGACTTGCTTCACTCACACACACACACACACACACACCAACCCCGCAGGAGGTTAGAGACACATTTTGCGACTGGATTCAACCTCCAGCAGATGGGATGTTAATGCTCGATGCAAGATAAGAAATGTCAAGATCATTTGTATACTGCTATTAGCAATGGTGTTAAAGGTTTCTCCATCCTACTGGGACTCTTTTCAGTGTTTATAGTGATGGCTGGCTCATTTTCTAATAACATAACTGTTTTGGAATCACCTTTCCTGTCACTGTTGTTTATTTCTTTCCTGGATAGTATGCCAGCCTCCATATCAGCCAGAAAACGGAGGCTACACCTGCCACCCCTCCCCATGCCAAAGACTTTCTCATGGCACTGTGATTGAATATTTCTGTGATGAAGGCTATATTCTGAAGGGTGACTATAAATACCTTACCTGCCAGTATGGGGAATGGGACAGCCAAATGAAGCTAAGCTGTATCATGAAGCAAGGTGAAGATAAGAAAATACTTTTCAACTAATAATTCCAAAATTTTGTTCAGATAACCATATTAATTATTTGTCTGTCTCACAGACCACAATCCAGTTTTGCCATTGGGGATGCCAACTTTATCCATAGTGGCATCCACAGCTAGCTCGGTGGCTTTTATCTTGCTTCTGGTGGTGCTGTTTGTGCTGCTTCAGCCAAAACTTAAGTCGCTCCATCGGTGAGTCTGCCTTCAAAATTCCTCTAATTTCACTGCCAAGATCTTATTTCTGAAACAGAGGGCATTGATTATGGAAACTAGTGATTAAAAAAAGTTTTAACTGTTCTCTTGTCCGCCACACCTAGACGTGATCAGGGGGTATCAGGACAGCCTGTGTCTATCATGGTGGAGGGAGTGCAGGTGACTCTGCCCTCGTATGAGGAGGCTGTGAGCAGCAGTGGAGCTTCTGCTCTCAGTTCAGAATCTCGAGTCCAGATAGTGCTGTCGGAGGGTCAGCATGCTACAGCGCCAGAGGCTGGCCCCTCTAGGCCTTCTTCCCTCAAACAGCAGCAGTCTGAGATGGCTGTGGTCCATCCTGTACCACCCTCCTCATCGTCTTCATCTCCCTCTTCCTCTACCTGGGCTTTGGAGCATGCAGGTGCTGCAGCAGGCACCTCATCATCACAAAGAAGGCCGTCTGGAGGCAGCGATCAACATAGCCTGTCTCTGGACTCTGAGATGGACTACTCTGATGGTAAAGTTCTATTTATACTCGTCCCTTTCTACTTATTTAAAACACTTATTTTGTAATAATCACATTTTTGTCTTTCTTTCCCAGATATTCCATTACTGAAGGAGGCCTGAAACACGCTTCAGCCTTTGGACTTATCCAAAACAACCAGCTTTGCGACTGACCTGTAATGATGACCGGGAGTTTCTCAACACAGCTGTCAACACAGATCAGCTCAACTACAGAGGCCCTGAGTTAAGCTGTGGGTCACTCAGAAGAGTTCGTCTGACCATCCCAAAGGAGAGGAGAGAAAGGATACACGTGTACATACATTCTTACATTTTCATGTCAATTCATGTACTGTGTATGTATGTCTAATATCTAAAACTCATTTTAATAATGTTGAACAAAACAGAAAGGAGCAGGCACTTCTGAGGGAATTTGTGTTCAATTTTGTTGGAGGAAAATGACGCGCGTTTCAGTTGATCGGGCAAAGCTGCAAACTCATCTTTGGAGCTGTTGGTGTCATTCGTGTCTTGTTTGCTGTTTCTTTTTTTTAACGACTCACCCTACCTTTCATGAAACACGGTGGCAAAGATGCATAAAGGGTAGTCAGATAAATTGCTGTCCATGTATGCTCACAGCATCATCTTCAAAGGTTTTTGTGATTCTAAATCATTAATCATAACTCACACTATTTCACGTTTCATTGTATATTATATGCCTCTTTGTCCACCCTGCATTCAAGATACTTCATTTCTCCAAAAATATTTTTTCTTTGTATTCAAACCCCCCCCCCCCAATGCCTTAGCTTTCCACTTCTATGCACAGGTATCTATAATTTGTGAAATTTTAAAAATGAATGTCAGTGAGATGCCGCCACTGCTTAGTGACATTACACGTGGCTTTGTCAGACACATGTACACAGGTAAATATTTTGTTATTAATTTATTCAGGCTGCTTGGGAATTCCTGTTTTAGTTCTAAATGGGAAGTTAAAATGTGTATTTAATTTATTTGTGCCCAGAACGCTGTTGATCAGCCATGGCTTCTTCTTCTGCTTCTTCCTTTTTTTTTTGCCTCTACACCTCATGGAAGCTTTAAAAAGTAGGTCTTTTCACTTTGCAGCTTCACTTTTAATTCTACTGCAGGCACGTTATATGTGACACTGTAAATGTGGTTGGGAAGATCCAACATGAAAAAATAATAAGTGTACAGACTAGTGTAAATGTTAAGTGTTCACTTTGTTTGACTGTCCATTGAGTTTACCTTTGAGACTGATGAATGGATTTTTTTTTTTTGTGAAGAAGGTATTTTAATATATGTAAAAAAAAAAAAAAAGGTTTAATTTAAGTTTCCTCTGTATATATCATATGATCATATGATTTAATTAAATATTATTTGAGGTGTTACAGTTGACTGTTTTTCCAGTTTGTGTTACAGTTGAGCCATTTTACTGTTTGATTTTTCATATATAACTTCTCCAAAGTGACACAGTTTGGTGGGATGGCTGCAAATCTTTCCACAGTCCTCAAGTGTAACATCCCTGAGCTCTGAACAGGCAGATGACATTTATAACATAAAGGCACTGGATGGCTTCATCCTGGGTATCTTTTTTTTGTATCCCTCACCAGTGCTGGGTTATCAGCAGTGATGCTGTCATGGTTGTTTCACCTCGTCGTGTTTAGGATCAGCACTCTTGTCTTCTTCTTTTTCTGTATCTGTGTAAGAACGGGGGAGAATTAGACAATATTTTGTTTGACCTCATTTTCCAACAGCTCAAAACACGCACGTGTGTGTCAGTTCACATGCTCCTCTGATCCCTTAGAGCTTCGCTGTGCAAAAACACGCAGGCAGCTGTGACACTTACCCTCAGCTGGTGTCCTGACTCTTTGGTAACATCTGAAGCACAGGGTGAAGAGAAAGACCTCAGCGCACTGGAAAGTGATGTATAACAGGGGGAAGAGAAACATGGGCCCAATAACCTCAAGAGGAAAAGCCACCTTTAGGATGGCAACACACAGCTGGATGTTTTGACACCCTGTCTCCATGGAGATGGTCCTGCTGCATCTAAAAATAGGGGAAGCATTTTTCTTTATTAGCTTTGAGAGTGATTCAGGATTATTTCATGTTGTCCTTATACATCACTCATAAAGCACAAGGATTTTCAGTGATGTACTTAGACTGTCCTTTGCTTTCATTGGACTGCCTTTTTTCTTGCTTCCTTGATATCACAGCATCTTACTGTCTATACTATACACAACAAATTAAAGATAACCTGATAATAACATGTTAACGAATATTCAAAGGTTTGCAGACCGCATCTCTGAATGCACAACACATTGAACCTTGAAGCAGATGGGCTACAGTAGCCAAACCCCGGACTGGGTGCCACTCCTGTCACGTATGAACAGGAAACTGAGGCTGTAATTTGCACAGGGGCACCAAAACTGAACAACAGGAAAAAAAAAAGGAGACTTGAGACTGGAAAAATGTTGCCTGGTCTGATGAGTCTTGGATTTCTGCTGTGACATTTTTTTTGGCCACAGCTGCTTTATTTGCAGTGTAGACAGACAAGAAATGGGGGAAAGATACAGGGAAGACACGCAGGCAAACCAGCGACACTCCGGAACCCAAACCCGTGCCGCCCGCACTGCAATGCAGCATATATATGTGGTCGCCTGCTCCACCACTGAGCCATCCGGGCGCCCTGCTGTGACATTTAGATGGTCTACCTGAGTATTGTTGCTGACCATGTCCATCCTTCTATGACTACGGTGTACCCATCTTCTTGTGGCTGCTTCCAGAAGGATAACACACCATGTCACAAAGCTCAAATCGTCTCAAACTGGTTTCTTGAACGTGACAATGATTTCACTGTACTCAAATGGCCTTCACAGCCAGCAGATTTCAATCCAATAGAACACCTTTGGGATGTGGTGAAATGCAAGATTTGCATCATGGATGTGCAGCTGACAAATCTGCAGCAACTGTGTGATGCTGTCATGTCAATATGGAGCAAAATATCTGAGGAATGTTTCCAGCATCATGTTGAATCTGTGACAGGAAGTATTAAGGCAGCTCTGAAACCAACGGGTGTCCTACCAGGTACGGGCAAGGTGTACCTAACAAAGGTTTTGGTGAGTGTATATGAACTGTCCAATGATTTAACATGTTGTGAAATATGAAAACCTTTTACTCTGCCAGAAATCCTCAAAGACTTTCATAAACTGCCTCTTATCCTGTTGCACAAACCCTGAAAGAACAGTGGCTATTGTGCAAGAACAGTGCAGTGTATGAGAAACATAATATAATACAGTGACTGGACAGATTCAACAAAAAGTACAAACTTGAGACACAACCTCAGACCCGCTTGTTTACAGAGTCAAGGAGAATGCTTAGTGTGTATTTACTTACTGCGGACTGAGTCTGCATAAGGCAGACATGACATATCCCAACATAAAGCCAATCAGTGGCATCAGTGAAGCCGCAATAAGAGCATCCGGGACGAGGATCATCCATATTAGGTCTTTGACAATATAGAAGGACAGGATAGAAACAATGATGCTGGACATCACCAAGAGGCTAAGACCAACCTGTTGAGAAAGAGAAAACATATCACAATAGTCAAGAACTGGTCAAATGACACAAACACTGTGTTAAAATATGTGATAAAACACTCCTGGTAAACACTCTTATTCACGATAGGCCTTTTCCATGGCTTTTCGTTTTCTGCTCTTATAAATCGAAACATCTGCTGTGAAGTCCGCTCTAATCTAGTCACGTGATGGTCTCACTTTTTTGACGATTAATGCGGCATTTGGTTTGAAGTGATTAATGGCAATGCCGAAAGCACAAGGCACCAGGGTGAACGCCAGAGTGGCAATGATGTCAACATATGGCACAGCATTTTCCAATCCAGTGAAGCCTTGGGAGAAGACATACAGCAGCAAAGGCATCAAACCCAGGCCTGCAATGTTGGAGCAAGCGGTCATCACAATGCTAGGAGGATATTAAAGTGAAGAAGGAAAGCCATTAGACTGATGTGTCAGCATCTCATTGTATGACAGCCAAATTTGGTGATTTACTTTAAGTGGTACATCACTGTGAACGGCTTACCTGAGGTTCATGTCGCCTTTCACGACAAGAGAAAAAATGTTGGATAAGCTTCCCCCTGGACAGCAGCCACAGATGAGCACCGTCACAGCCTTTATGGGATCCATCTCCATGATTTTGGCGAGACTGAAAGCAGTAATGGGCATGATGCAGAACTGGGACAGCAGGGCAATGGTTACTCCTTTTGGCTTGAAGAGATAGGCCTTAATTTTGGAAATTTCCATTGTACAGCCAAGAGATATCATGGTAATGAACAGGATGACAACAGTCAAAATATTGACTGTTTTGTTGATGGGTCCCCTTATGATCAGGCTGGCCAGGCTGACATTGCTGGATGCAGTCTCTTCATTAGAGAGGATAGCTATTCTCTCGTGGGCCTCTGTCAGGTTCATTGTAGCACTTGTCCCAACGTTATGTGGGTTTCACCTGTCACACAAAAGAAAAGGAAATGCATAAATTTGAGATTTAACTCCTTAGGACTTACAGCTAGTGAATCATCTCTGCAGGGGTTTCCACTCCACTTGGTTTGCACAGATAGAACCCAGAATACTCAAAATCCCATTTTTCATAAGGAAAAATAAACCAGTTAAGCAGTAAATTCAGTTGCCTCTTTGTTGCCATCCTTCCATGCAAAGTATTAAAAAAACAAACATGTATAACAATGGTTTCTTAATTCTCAGTCATGCTTTTATGGAATAAGTGGAAATGCTGATTCATAGTTTTGCCATTACAAAAAAGACATAGTAACAATTAATGCTACTATTTGAAGCAGCCCCCCTCACCCCCACCCTAAAAGTTGATTACATAATTAAATATTGTAACAGTCTATAAGCTGTAAGCTGCCTGACCTACCAGGTTAAACTGAGAAATTGTGGTGAATCATCAAAGACTGGGGGGGTTTCAAAATATCTACAAAAGCTGCACATATCAGGTGTTTGCATTTCAGGTAACTTTTGCTTCATTTAACTTTTACCTCAGTTAATAAAAAAGTTTTGGGGGTTTTTTTTGACTCCTTTACTTTTTGGTTTAGTTTGAAGAGAACACTTCTGTACCGTAACAAATACACCGAAATGAAATGAGCCGTGTTGTTGCACTGCATGACATAATCCTGCTAAAAATGTCGCTTTGTTCAAAAACAGCTCCATAAAACCTAATTTAATTGAAAACACTACTATTGGTGCTACTCTTTCCCTTTAAACATAAGCTGTTGTTACGGTAGGTGAACCATAAAGGCACTTTCTTACCTTACCTCACCCACTGGCTGCAGCTTTTACTCACTCACACACTTGTGTCCATCTAGTCTCATGCACTCCTGCTGAACTGCTTTTCTCTGTACTTGAAAACAACTCCCCCACCCCTCCCCCCCTTTTCTCTTTTTTCAGGCCATTGTGAGAAACTTTGTGGGATTTGTAGGCATGATGGTGTGCAAGGAATGCAAATATCTATTTGTATATCCAAAGGGGCACTTTTATTCATTTGACCTCACTATCATGCAAACTGCCCTCCAATTAAAGTTATGCAACCAGAAAACTGAGATGCTTGGGGGGGGGGGGGGGGGGGGGGGGGGGGGGTAATCAGTCTTTTGTTATCACAATGGACCAAATAAGATAGATGAGACACAAATCTTGTGTAAATCTGTAAAATATGGCACAGATTATGTCAAAGGCAAATGGACCTGCTTAAAATTCCATCGCAGCTTTTCAGTGCATTCCTCACCAGGGCCAGCAGCCTGAGTTAAGTCAACTGTGTTAATCTCGCTTGTTACTGCTTTCCCAAAGAGCACAAACATTTAAACAACCAGCACATGTGAAACTGAAAGGAAGAAAATCATTTGCAGAGCTCTTTCCTTACGAATGAATCGGGGAATGAACAAACGCACAGCAACTGTAAGGAAACTAAGAAACACAACTAGAGATATAACAAAAAAACAGATCCTCATAGACAAATGGCCCAGGACCATGACAAAATGATCATCTTTTTGGGGGTGTAACTCTCCCCCAGAATACTGCGTTCCTTCCATCTAGGTCAAGTCACAGGAGAGAGTTACACATTCTTTCAGACAAACAACCTGACACAGCACAGAGCATCTCTACTGGCAGTTAGGCATGACAAAAGCAAAATGATTATAACACTCATAGACTTCTTCCAACAACCATACAAACTTTTAAGCAGTATTATGGCATTGTACACATTTTCATTGTTATGCAGATGATACCCAGCTTTATCTAGACATGAAGCCAGATGACAGACATCAATTAGTTAAAGTGCAGGAATGTCTTAAAGACATAAAGGCCTGGATGACCTCTAATTTCCTGCTTCTAAATTCAGATAAAATGGAAATTATTGTACTTGGCTCTGCAAACCTTAGAAACATGGTGTCTAACCAGACACTTACTCTGGATGGCATTACCTTGGCCTCCAGTAACACTGTGAGAAATCTTGGAGTCATTTTTGGCCAGAATATGTCCTTCAATGTACATATTACACAAATATGTAGGACTGCCTTTTTGCATTTGCACAATAGCCCCAAAATTAGAAATATCCTGAAGCTTATTCATGCATTTATTACTTCTAGGTTGTCCCTAAAGATCCTTGAAGCCTTCAGCTGACCCAAAAGTACTGACAGGGACTGGAAAGAGAGAGCATATTTCTCACACAAGGGCTTCTCTTCATTGGCTCCCTGTTAGATCCAGAATTGAATTTAAACACCTTCTCCTCACATACAAGGTCTTGAATAATCAGGCCCCGTCTAATCTTAAAATCTCATAGTAAAATAAAGGACTCGATGTTCCTTAGAAGCATGCCTTTATGCAGAAGTGATAATATCTGAACTTCTTTTTTCAGTAAGGATCCTGCAGTCAGTCTATTAACATTTCAAAGAATTTTACTTAGTCTTTCCAAAATAAGCCTGTTTTTCAGTTCCAATTATTACTTCTTTGTTGCAGATGTTTTTGAACCAGAAAAAAAGGACTCTCCAGCTCCACCAGTGGCTCTGATTACTGCATATTTAGATCACAGCAGAATAATTAAAGAATCTTACTGAACTGACTGAAAAGTCAGTTGAACAAGACTCGGTTTTGTCGAGGTCCTGCTTAGAATGAAAGGATCTAACTTTTTCACCTAACCTGGCTGGTCCAGTTTTATGATTGGTCTCTACACTGCAAGGATGGATTGACCTTCTTACAGGCAATGAGCTTCTTACAGGCATTGAGCTTATAGTGATACTCATCTATAACACTCTACTGTTAATACTATACAGTGTCTTACTTAACCTTAGATATTTAAGGTATTTTGGCAAATGAATAATTGGTTCTGGATATTCCCCTGTTCTGTCCTGACATCTGAATCTCAATTAGATTAACTGACCACAAATATTCAAACTGATTTATATTTTTCACTGGAGAAAAAGCAACATCATTTTTCTTTTCATCCTTCACATTATCTCCTTTTAGAAATGCGTGGTGCAGACATTATTATTAATTACATTAATTATTAGTTTTATTAAACATTCCTAAAAATGAAGCATATATGTGTAGTGCTGCAGCCATCTGAAGGTGTTATGTACTGACAAATGAACAGCTATGGATGGAAGGTGGGGGAGGGCCGCTGACATGAGCTAGGCCACCATCTGGCCTTATAATCATATGCTGGAAATAGAAAAGAGCAGATATTGTAGCAGACAACACTGCTAATAATGCCCACTTGAGAAGCAGATTGTAGACTCACATTTGCATTAAAGGGCACATTTATAGCTAATATGTCGTATCAGATATCATGCCGTATGCACATTCAAGGCTTTGCAAAGATACTGCATGGTGCAGTAACTTTTGGTTGCTTTTTGGATGATATTCTGTCTCCATGAAAATGAAAATTAAACTACCATAAAATTAGAGACTGCTTATTTATTTGTAAGGGAGCAAACTTACAAATTCAGAAAATGATCTTATATATATATATATATATATATATATATATATATATATATATATATATATATATATATATATATATATATATATATATAAGAACATCATGTTCCATTCGAGACAACACACTGAAGCTACTCATCCTCGAGCTGCTGTGATTGTAGGGGATTAAGTGTATTTTAAAGGGGGCTTGCCCAACTCCGCGGACTTGTGGGAAATATAGTTTCAGCTCCAAAAAAACAGCACATATGCAAATCAGGCTGTGTTGTACCAAGTTACTCAAACTACCATAAAGCTTTGCTTTATCGCGCCTGCGCTGTGTATGTTTTCCCCCGTCCATGTGTGTAGGCGAATCACGTGTGGACGAACCTTTGGTTGTCATGTCTCTGCTGTAGCAGAGTTCCGCGTTGGGTTTCATTATTTGCCTCCAGTTTTTCGCTGCACTTTGTTTTCTTTTCTCATACCTTCTTTTTCTTTAATCGAAGAATGAGTGAAAACGATGACATCGAAGTCGACAGCGATGTATGTCTTTTTGTTTCCTCTAGAAGTAGCTAGCCAGCTTGTTAGCTGCACAGTAACTTACATTCCTGTCAACATACGCTATTTGATTGTGCTAGCTAGTTAGCGGGGTTCCTCTTGGCTAACACTAGATTTTGAAGCCCGTGTGGGGTTAGCTGTTAGGAGGAGCGTTTAAGCTCTTAATTAATTGCTGGCTTGCAAATGAAAACCGAACACAGCGCATAAAACTGGGGAATAAGTTGGGTGGCCTCGCTGCGTTCTAACGCTACGCGACATGGATCGCTCCTGCGGGGCAGCTCAGCCAAAAAAAAAAAGAGGACTTTTTTTTTTTGTCTTTATCAATTTGTATTACTCCTCCTTTTCGACCATAGTGCTGCTGCTACGTGATCAATAAAACTTATAATAAAACGCTGTGTTGAAACTGTGTAAACACGATGCGACGTTCATAAACAGCAGTTAAGTTGTTGGAGGACACAAGGTCAGCTCATCTGAGAGGTGAACTGACGGCTGCTTGGACATGTTCGTTTAAAAAATATAATACAGTTTTGTTGGCTGTGCTAAGGATTCTTTTACTATAAATGCAGCTCTTGTTTATTTGAGGCATAAAGAGGTTATTCCTTCACCTCAGCCTAGATATGTTTAGCATACTTGACAGCTAGCTGGTTAAAATGTATTGGTTGAATATGATTTAAGTCAGGTTATGATGCGCACACACTTAATACAGCAAACTAAATAAAAATAAAGGACTCGATGTTCTCCTATCCTGCATGTTGTATTTGCATTGCAGTTGCACGTAACGTAAATGAGCCACTTGAGAGGACTGATTTCATGTTGTGTAGTCGATTAAGAGCATACCAGCTTCTTCGGGATTTCCCTGTAATCCCTCTTTACCCACTACATTAGATTTTCTGCAAGAAACCATAATTTGCCAGTGCATGAGTACACCCACTGTGAAAATTTAAATTCCTCGTGTTGCAAAAATCAGCTGCATTTTCCCAGCTCAAAGTGTGCTGTGGTGTTTTAATTGAGCACGCATCTGACGCATCATGACCTCAATCTGGCCACATATTTCTCAGAACTATGGATTCCCCTCCCCCTCCTTGTAAGCTCCAGTTTAGATCCTACTAGAGCCACCTATACATGTACTGTTAGGCCCGACAAGCCATCTTTATGCATCTAACGTTGTTTATGCATTGCATTTTGTATAGCTGTATATGACCTGCCCAGGGACTGTTATTAGTTTTGCAAAAATCTATATTCTTATATTGATGTCCATTGACATGTACTGTTGCTCTTATATATATATTAATATATATATATTATTAATCTGTGCCATTACCTAAATTAAAAATGAGCAATTTTATGTACAAACATTAACATCTGGTCTGGCAGCCTGGTTTGAATGAGTGTGTGATAGCTACAGTAATGCCAAGACAATCATTCAGATTTATTTGCTCTGTTGCAGTATAAGGATTAGTGGGAGGAAAGGTGTAACAAGTGTTTGTATTCAAATTTGTAAGATACTGTAAGTGTTACGTGACTATTATTTATCGATGAAATTAGGAACACCTTGTTTTAAGGCGGGAAATGTGTCTGAATTTGAACTTAAACTGCAATTCTTACTACTAATCTTAATGGGTATGCTGTTTTAAAAGAGCATCCAGCCAGAGCTTGATGACCTCTGTAAAGTTACAGCAAGTGCTAAAGAATTAGACTGTAAGTGCACAAAGTCTGTCCACAGCCTGTGGTGGAGATTATGAAATCAGGCATTCTCATAATTTTGTGTAAGCAGAGAAGCTGGCAATCGAGCTGAAGAGGCAGCGGTTTTATTTGCTTTGAAAACTGTGCAGCACAAACTTGAAGTTTTAGGTATCGGTTGGTTTAGTTCAGTCCATGTTAAAAAAAAAAAAAAAAAAAAAAAAGAGGGCCCAGGCGTAATGGTTGATATTGAGTTTTTGTTGAGACTCACTGAAGCTGGTCCAGCCCTTCAAGCAAACAGATCACGTCCTTGTAAATACTTACACCACAGGTTCCTGCTTATGTCTGCCTATTGATGTTAACACAAATGCACGCAATGCCCGTATAAAGATGAGGCCTTCCCTTACTGCAGTTCAAATCACTTTAATATGTTAAAGAACTGTGTGTAACATGTTTTTTTGTAAATGACCTGTGTTTTAAGGAATAGTATAAGCATTCCCTGTCCCTTTCCAGGCAGACAAGCGAGCACATCACAATGCGCTGGAGCGCAAACGCAGGGACCACATTAAAGACAGCTTCCACAGTTTACGCGATTCTGTGCCTTCATTACAAGGGGAGAAGGTGAGGAAACAATTTACATTGCAAACTACCTGAATATAAATACAGGGTTTTGAACTTTAGATTCATGGGGATTATGTTCACTACCCAATCTCAGGGATCAGCAGCAACGTGGCAGCTTTAAGTTTCTGTCATTGTGTACCATCATTATGTTCCACCTTAGAAAAGACAGTGAGTTTTGTAATATTACTAGTGGGTAAATCTTTGAATGTATGACCTTGACTCGTGACACAGTGTTTACATTGTGGTTTTGCTATTTAGAGATCCGAGTGCTTCTTTCACCACAGCCAAAGAGGCCAAACCTGCTAAACACTTGTACTTAAACAAGCCTTCTGTTCTGGAGGTTATAATCTGAATTGTTGCATTTCTGCAAGCTACATATTAAAATGAATTTTATGTCACCCGACTACATTTTTAGGTTTCATGCTATCCAGCCACTTCTCTCTTTCAAATCTGCTCTAGAGGAAGGAGCTAATTGTCATTTGTAGAAATCGATGCGCTGCCAAGCAAAGTCACGCATGTATCAAATGTGTTCACAACACTGTAACCCTCATAATGAAATATGAGACTTACAGTGATGGCTTTGTTCCATTATGACTGATATTCATTCACAAGCTGATTCATCTCCTTGGTGGTGTTTAACATGCTTGTAGACACTGTCATCAAAGCAAAGCAGCTCTGTAAACTGTGACAACTCTGCCAACTAAACGCTGGATGAAGAGTGATGTCGCCGCTTATGCAGTCCTTTTCATATTTCATACTAAAAGTTCAAAAGGCAGTTAATATATAGTTGTTGCGTCAACACTGAGAACGATCCCATGTTCTCCCGTGTTAAGCACGATTTGTAGTGCTGTGTTGAATCTCAGCTGTGGTGGACTACATTGTCGTTTGCGTTTAACGTATGTGCTGTGTACCTGCGTTGGTCTGCCATCACAAGTGAAAGTGAAGCTAATAATGTGGACGTTTGAGCTAAAGAATGTACAGTGCTCTGTGTAAAAGTCTTGAGCCACCCCTCATTTCCTTATATTTGGTAGTAAAATGTGAAAATGGCAATTTATTTAAACATATGCAAACATACATGGAAGTACAGCATAAAAAAGAAAAGTTCTCCAGGCGTCCAGGCTCTGAGGAGGCCAATCCATGACTGATAGAGTTCCATTGTGTGTTTTTTAATCCAGATATGCTTTTACTACATTGGCAGTGTGTTTGGGATCATTGTCATTTGGAAAAATCAGATGCTTTCCAGATGTTACTGCACGGTGGAAAAAATCTGATGGTACTTTTCTGCACTCCTAATTCCATCAGTTTTGATAAGATCCCCAACAGCACTGGCTGAAATTGGCCACAAACCATGACAGAGCCTCCACCATGTTTCACAGATGGCTGTAGACACTCACTGTAGTACTGACCTGATTTCCTCTGTACATACTGACAATGATTTAAACAAATTTTGCTCCAAACATCGCTCCATAAGACCTGTTGCCACAGATTTTCAGTCCAGTTCTTAATCTGTGTACTGTGTTAACACTGTATATTGCTAACAAACAAACCCATCACAGTTGTTGAAGTCTGCCTTGCTGCAACAGAGTAGTACGTGTGTAGTGGCTTTTCTGGGAAGGTGCGTGTCAGCCTGTGCTGAAGATTTAACACAGTACTACAAATCAAGTGTTGGCCCATCTGCCCGAGGTTGCTGACTCCTGGAACAGTCCTTGTTAACTTCATATTCTAATCCAGACTAAATTGCATCACACTGTGAGCTTTTGTATAACTGTCTTGGTACACTTGATTAGACAAAGTGTAATCTGCTTTGCCACACGGGTCTGACAGATTTCTGTTAAACAGGCTTCCCGAGCACAGATTCTAGACAAAGCCACGGAGTACATCCAGTACATGAGGCGAAAAAACCATACCCACCAGCAAGACATTGATGATCTAAAGAAACAGAATGCACTGCTGGAGCAGCAGGGTAAGTGATGCACTTGTTCAATAAATTTTGCTCCTTTTTGTCACGTGGATTCAATGCACTGTTTGTAGTGGTGTCAATTTTCATCTTTCTGTGCAACTTGCAGTTCGTGCACTTGAGAAGGCCAAGGGGAACACTCAGCTCCAGACAAACTACTCTTCTGATAGCAGCTTGTACACAAACCGTAAAGGGAGCGCCGTGTCCGCCTTTGACGGCGGGTCCGACTCCAGCTCTGAATCAGAATCAGACGAGACACCCAACAGGAAGAAGCTGCGCGTAGAGCCCAGCTAGATTTGGGTGGACCCCAGCTCCTGAGACAGACTCTATTTACCCACCAGCCCCAGCTCCTCTTACCTGTCCGCACTGAGTCCTGCCTTCTTGTGCTAGTCCAGGAGACGAGGTGGAGATTGTGTGAGAGAGGTGCTATTATGTATAAAACGCTTCTACCTTCTTTTATCCTTCTGGAAAGCATCCTGTCAATTCTTTTGTGGCCCAGCAACAAAGTTTAAGATCCCCAAATTGAGGCAGCTCTGTAGTTTTGAAGGACTTGATGCTTTTCAGACCTCATAAATAACCATTCATAAATGTGGAGATGACAAGGCATGAGGCTTGAGTAAAGCTACAAAAATAACCTTTCCCTTTGGTTGTTTTGGTCAGCCTCTCCAATCTGGTGGAGTTGTGAGACTTTTGATAAATGGAAATGGTAGGGATACTTTACCTTTTAAATAATGATGAGAATAATGATCATATTTTTCCAGAAAAGAATGTGAAGTTGGAAGTTTTGGAAGAACTGTCTGTTACGCAAAATGCAACCCTCCTTATTCTGTGTAGGCGGCTAAAAGTTTTGCCTTTGAAATGTTGTGTAATCAAACAAATCCCTCTATTTATAGTCATGCACCAAGAATAATTTCTTACCCTTATATATAATCTGATGTCTGATCTCCCATTATGTTTGGCTTGAATATTTCAAAAGTTTCAGCTATTTATTTTTCTCTATTTTTAATATTATTAAATAACTTGTGGTTATAAAAAAAAAATAAAAAATCCCCTCATGGATATTGAATGTTACACAATGCAGTTAAAAAGCATTGTCCTTTATTTTTGTCAATGGAAGTCCCTTTCAGCGTGTAGTATGTAACACTGTATACTCTTAAATGGTGTCATTTCTGCAAAGAAAAGCCTTCCCTTGAAATATTTGCCTGTGCTGGGAATGTTTATCTTTTTTTTTTTCTTTTCTTTTGCAGAGGTAAATTAGTGTGTACCTTATAAAATTTGTTTGTTCCATTCAATGGAAATTACAGGTATGTTGTACATACTGCCAACGGTTGTCTTGCAAGTTAAGGCACACCTTTATTATGAAACTATAAATAAACTATTTTATCCTTTTTGGATGTATTTGTGACTGTGTTTTTTTAATGCAGCTGCGTCCTAGTTTTTGTACATTAGGCGGTATCCTTTATTTGCTATTAAATGCAGGCTTAATTAAAGGCCCTGTTAATTAAATAATTTGGCAGGTTTAATAGCTTTTAAGAGTTTGCTGATGGAATTAAAGCAATCAGAAGGATTTATTGAAACATTGGTAGAAATGAATCTTTGAATGTTGCTAGATCACAATGATTGGATTGTGGTGCAGTTGCTACCCACAGACAGATCAGTTTTCTTTGGCTTTTCACTCAAATTTAGATATAAAGTAGAAAATATGAGCATCGGGGGACAGATGTCATCAATCATTGTTCAAATATTGAATTTAGACTCAGGGCAGTGTGCCGTGTCCTGGCGCTCCCTTTTCAGGAAGCAACCTTGAAGGATGCGGTCTCTGTGCTGCTTTCCAGCGCCGTAGGAAATTGCCTTTGTGACCAAAAAAAAAAAATTTAAAGAAAGGACGCATAGGACCGTGAAATTCAACTGAAATAATTGCCTTGTATTAATAGTCTGTTGATGAAGCAGGATGCACGATGAACGTTTAAACAAATCAGCCTTTGTAAAGTGCATCGAGCGCTGCTTTCTGAGATTAGAGTGGGAGTTCTCGAGGGTCCCTGAATGCGCCGACAAAACAGAAGACAGCAGCCAGCCGCGCACCGCATCAAACAGGCATGTTTTTTCCTCATCGTTTAGCTTTTGGTCATGGCTAAACAGTACGACTTTTTGTTCCGGCTGCTCATGCTCGGAGACTCGGGGGTTGGGAAGACTTGCATGTTGCGCCGGTTCACGGAAAGTGACTTTGACAGTTCACATATTTCCACCATCGGTAAGCCATCCAAGAAGTTTTCAATGAAGCTTGCTCCCAAACTCATCATGTGGCTTTTTTTGTTTGTTTTAAACATCATCAGGAAATGCTTTTCTCTGGATGAATGTAAATGCACGGATTTTAATATTTCGAGCAATTTCATTTAAGGTTTCCCACTTGTTCAGAATGTGAAAGTGGGCCTACTTAGGATTAAAGGGCCTCAGGTTCAAACAGCCTCACATGAGAAAAGTTTGCTTTCAAGGCTTTCTGCCACAAAGGCTCTGTAAGAGGGGGATAACGCCGTCGAGCACACTGAAAATATAGGATGTAATGTTTTGGTTAAATAAAGGTCAAACACGTAGGAGAGGTTTGATAAAGTAAATCTGTCACAAGCACGCTGGAAATGGGAAGTAAGACATTTCGTCTTCTCTCAAATTACTTGATATGCTATCTTGTATTTTTTTCCCCCTCTGACTGTAACTTGTGGATTGATGAAGCATTAGTGCTTCATATCACTGCTGCCACTTTTCCTGACTGTGTCACAGACTAATGACTTGGAATAAAATGTGGTAGGCCCTATTTACCCTCCTTACCTGTGATACCGTGGAGCATAATCAGGGTCAACTCTCACCAGAAAATGCAGGGTGGAAAGGCTTTATATAGGATTTAACCCAGCTATTTGGAAAAGTACCTGATATTGAAATTATTGCTAAAAATGAGCCAGCCGTGCATTTAGATCTGCATCGGGCAGTGAGAGAACTGCTGGAACAAAAGGATATTGATATGCAGGATGAACATTTATCCCAGCTGAATGCACAGCTTTGCATATATTATATAAACACGGAGCTTTGTGGCATGATTAATAAAACAATTGAACAAACACTGCTGTCATTTCAAAAAGGGGGGAGCCATATAAGAGTAAAAATCCATCCTTAAGCCAGAACAGAACTGGGCTACAGGAAGAGCTCATTCATAGACACTGAGCGCAGTGAGATCATGATTTTATTGCTGTGTGAAGTCGATGTATTTTCTGATACTGTAGCACCCCTTCATTTCAGTCAAATCTAGCAAACAATTCAATTCAATTTTATTTATATAGCACCAAATCACAACAGTCACCTCAAGGTGCTTTATACTGTAAGGCAAAGACCCCACAATAATCACAGAGAAAAGCCAACAGTCAAAATGATCCCTTATGAGCAAGCACTTGGTGAGAGTGGGAATGAAAAACTCCCTGTTAACAGGAAGAAACCTGTTAAAAGTCATCTGCCGCCAACCGGTTGGGGTTGAGGGGCGGGACAAAAATTCATTTGCTATTCTAGTGCCATGTGAAAAAATTGTGACTTCAAACTCTTGTCAGTGGAGACTTTCCACACCTGAGTCACACTCAAGCCTTTTTCTGCTCTGCTTCTACCCTGTGCTCAGACTACGACTGATGATGGCGCTGTTGTCAAAAAATGTTATCAGTATCCATCAGCAGAGCCAAATGAAATGATCTCTTTCATCTTTTCATCTGTAGTGTTGTCTTAATGGGACACTGGACTATAACAGAGCTTGTTGCATGACTCAGTTTCAGTCGAGCTTTAGCTGTTGGACAGATGGCCTCACATTTGACTCTACTTTGGTATACAGAGGAGTTCATGCTCGACTCAGTGACTGCGAGGTGCCCAGGTCCCGTGGCTGCAAAACAAGCCCAAATCATCACTCCACCACCGTGCTGACAGTTGGTATGAGGTGTATAGAAGCCAGCAAAATCATTTTGATGCCGTCAGGGTTCATTGTGATCATTCACATTTCTGGGTTCCTTCGTCCTATCACCAAGCAGAGAAATCCCCCGCTGTAGTTCACATATCAGTTGAGATAATGGTGTCTTCAAGCAAGCCTCACTGAACCTCAGTGAGATTTGTCACCAATTTGTGACTCCAGTTTGTATTTTTGAAGGTTGCATCTCAACTAACATCTGTATTTTTATTTATTTATGTCAGGAATTGATTTTAAGATGAAAACCTTAGAGGTAGATGGAACCAAGGTGCGAGTACAGATATGGTAAGCCAATTTTAAATTTTTAAAAATTTTATATTGCATTTACAGATGCTGCCATGCATATTAGGCGATTCCCTTTTGCTGATGTGCGTTTTGTCCTCCATGCAGGGACACAGCTGGTCAGGAACGCTATCAGACCATCACCAAACAGTACTACAGGCGGGCACAAGTATGAACAGCCAAGAGTAAACTTGGATTTATGTAACGCAGCTTTGACTCTTTAATCCTCTTTCCACTTTTTGTGCAGGGCATCATCTTTGTCTACGACATCGCAGACAAGCAGTCCTTTAAGCACATAGGGAAGTGGGTCAGTGATGTGGATGAAGTAAGGCAACAAGCACTCTCCGTTCACTCCCTTGCACTTGCTGCCCTTCACAGTGGCCCAAAATTTGTTTTCTTGCTAACTGAACTTTCACTGCTTGCTAAACAATCAGTGGCTTAAAGTGACTGACGTGATGATAAAGTCCACTATCTGCGTCGAACTGTGCCGAAGTTCAATTTTTTTCTGTTTTCTTTTAGTGTATCGCGCAAAAAGTGGAGACCATATTGGTAGGAAACAAGTGTGATGATGCAGTCAGGAGGCAAGTGACAAAGAAGCAAGGAACCAAGGTTTGATTGTTATAATTGTAACTCTTATATTATGGGTTTTAATGTTTTTTTTTCTTTTTTTTTTTTCCTGTTTGACTTTACAGATACAGAAACACATCACAGTAGTAGATTGTGTTTTAACTACGCAGCATCACACTCTAAACTTCTCCTATATTTTAAGTTCATCTCCTGGTGGCCTCCAGCTTCTTCCAGGAAACTTCCTTAATTTTTATGACCCTTATCTTTATAATGAATATGTCTGTTTCACTCATGTTAGCCGAGATGCCAGATCATCTTGTAATGCAGTCTACACAAACAATCCACACACTACATATAAATTCAACCTGTCTATCGTGCAACCTGGCAACCCGATTCAAGGAAGTGTGTGTGTGCAGCTACCGCTGTCGTGACAGGCGGGCCGTTAGCTGTTTCTATTGCTCCCACAGCCTCGGCTCTTTTTACTGCAAAGACACAGTAAAGAAAGAGACTTTAAAATGCACCAAAATAAACACTGGACATTCTGTACTGTGCGTGCAAATCTTGTGTCTGACAAGTAGTTGTTCATGTTGTAAAAACAAATGATGCCTCTTTCTGACACTATTAAATTAGACTGGATTATGGCTAAATAGCATTCATCAGAATGGACGGACCTCCATGCTCTTCTCTCCTAAAAATAGAATACTGATCAACTGGTGAGGCTGACATGGAGAAATGCCTCTTCCCACAATATCCAAAATTCAGTGAAATTCCCATAAACACACTCCTAAACCTTGTGGAAAGCCTTCTCAGAAGAGGTGAAGCTGTTATAGCTGCAAAGAGTGGGATGAAGACATATTAAACCCGATGGATTAAGAATGGGATGTCACTCAACTTGATATGCGTGTGAAGGCAGATGAGTAAATACTTTGGGCAATATAGTGGATCAACATATCAAATTCTGAAGGACAGCCAGTGACCTAAGCATACAACACATCCATGCAATTGATATATTGTGCATAATATATTTAAATCTTCATACTTTTAACAGCCAGTGCTGTTTAATCAGTATTATTGTACCACTATATCCCCTTTGCATTTAAATTGTTTCCAAATTATAAAATAGTTTTATTTCTAATCATATCTGCTTGAATCTTGTATGTAGTTAGCAGAATCCTATGGGATGCCCTTCTTTGAAACCAGCGCCTCCGCAAATATCAACGTCAATGAGGTAGTGCAACTTTCTCTGTCACATTTTTTACTTTTTTTTTGTGGTCTGGGTAACTTCCTTCAACAGTCTCTTTATTTATTTTTTTTTATATTTCCTTCCTTCTTCCCCCAGGCATTCATACGTTTGACAGAACTCGTGCTACAGGCTCACCAGAGGGACGTGGACAACTTGTTGGGATCTCTAGACAGTTATCTGGACAAGGCAGGTCTGGAGGAAGAGAAAGAGAGTAAAGACACTAACTGTTCTCAGAAGACCTGCTCCTGTTAAAAACAGAGTGCCATCATGGTGCCATGGCTTTGCATGACTTGATTCAGCCCTCCTCCAACCTCTTTACAGATGCACCGACTTGTTGCCCCACGGTTTGGTGGATGGGTTTCACCTTTTGTAAGTTTGTTGAATTATGTTGCGTTAAATGCATTTAGTAGCAGCTACCACCAGAGGGCCAAATTTAGTGGCATGATCACTGAGGTGAGGAGTGGATCCACAGTTTATGGAGGAAACTGTTTTCTGTAATACGACTATCCATACACACACTCACACACACACACACAACCTAAAAATATGTTTGCACTAAGCACCTGGTTTATCAGTTGTGCACCACATTTTCTTTATTTTTATTTAATAATTTTATTGGGGCTGTAAGTGAATTATGGATTCAAATCGACAATCATTTATCTGAGGAGGATGGAGGCGACGACAAAGCAGCTGAATTATTTACACCTGGAAATTTAAAGCCAGCAGGGGTGGAGTTATTTCCACAGTTGACTATGTTCCTTATGGGAGACTGTGTTGTGCCATGTTTGGAGATCTTGAACGCCTGCTCGTGCATTATCACCCTGAATGTGTGTGTTTGCGTTACGGATGCGATTGGCACTGCCTGCTGTGTGTTGTTTTACTGCTCATTGAAATAATGTATTCAGGGTCTGCCAAGGTGCCACTTAAGTGTAATTTTAAAATAATGTGTACAGATTGTTACACAAAAACGGGTTAATAAATTAAAGTTCTCATATTAGAACAAATGAGTTGGGTGTTTGGACCTTGCTGAGTCATTACATTAGGATGCAAGGAGTGAAGTCATGTCCACAGAGAGTTCAGACAGTAGATTCATTCATTTTTAATCGCGCGCTCTGAAAGACGGGGGATCGTGTTGAATTTTTCATGATAGAGAAAACTGATACGTGTCACAGAGATACTGTAAAGTAGGGTACATGTGGTAGCACATGCAGGTTTCATTCCTAAAGCACTCTTTTGAAAGTAATATAGTTAAATTGACTCCTAGAGAGTCGGATTTTGTTTAACAAAATTATAAAAATAGAATCCTAATAAGATGACACCGTCAGTTACATTACTCTGTCTCAGACTTCTTCAGAGTATAGGATGGCAGATGGAGATCACTCTCCTGCAGGGCCATTTGATACCCGTGAAAGGCAACTTTCTGCCCTAAATGAATCAGGTGACCAAGCAGTTGGATACAGACACGTTGAAAATCCCGTCTGCCTCTAGTGTGGCAGCACCAGAGACAAGATGACGTTCATCGCAAAGACTTTTTACGACCTGAGGGCCACCACGCTGGAGGGAGACTCGGTGGACTTCAATGTGTTCAGAGGACGGGTGGTCCTCATAGAAAATGTGGCCTCACTCTGAGGAACCACCACCCGGGACTTCAGCGAGCTCAACCAGCTGCAGAGCAAGTACCCCCATCGGCTGGTGGTCCTGGGTTTTCCTTGCAACCAGTTTGGCTACCAGGTGAGTTCAGCAGCAGGGTTTGAGGTCAGTTTTTGGCAGTTTTGTCTTGATCAAAAATCTCTTAAATGTATTGCTTTATGTACCAGTGACATGCTGTTATTTAAACCTACTATGCTGGTTCTAGTTCAAATAAAAAGCCACACCTGAATACCACTTTTCCTGAGCCCAGCTGGGTCGAATTTCAGTTAATAAAACTGACTTGAATGATTGCCATTATTGTGTTTCCTGCTTCCTAAAGCATAATTTAATAGTGTGCAAACAGTATCTGGTACTTATGGTTTGATGCTATAATAGGATTTTAATGATCTTCCTGATCATATTGAATGCAATGAATATTTGTATTCTGCAGGAGAACTGCACCAATGGCGAAATCCTGAATTCACTGCAGCACGTGCGTCCAGGTGGAGGGTTCAAGCCCATCTTCACTGTCTTTGAGAAGTGCGATGTCAATGGAACAAACACACATCCAGTCTTTGCCTATCTGAAAGACAAACTCCCCTATCCTGATGACGACCCAAATTCTCTCATTCAGGACCCCAAATTTCTGGTTTGGAGTCCCATCAGCAGGACGGATATCTCCTGGAACTTTGAGAAATTCCTCATCGGGCCAGAGGGTGAACCCTTTAAGAGATACAGCAAAAAATTCCCCACCATTGACATAGAGCCTGACATTCAAAGACTGTTAAGATTAACCAAGAACTAAGTATAGCCTCTCTATCTCTTAATGACTTCTCATCCATAACTCTCAAAGCTGTCATGCTGTCCTCCACACTGTTAAGCCTTATTAAATGAGGGTGATGTTCTGAAAGAATAAGGGAATATCACCGGAGACTCTGTAAGTGCTTAACAGTTGTGGATGAATAAACAATGTAGTTAAAAGTTTATGCATATGTGCATTATTCTTGAGGAAATTGATCACTTGGATGTTTTCATGTCCTTTTGTTTCTTGTCATTTTCTAGTTGGCCCAGCAGGTGGTGCTACTGACTTAATCCTAAACTTCTGTCATGAATTAACATTCATCACACACACACATACAAATGTTTGCACTGGAATAAAACCTTCAAACCCAATTCATCTCCCACTGAGGTGTGATTTTAATTGGACCGTATATACCACTGCAAGACACTGTGAAGATGTAAGGATCCTCTGATGTGAGGATGACAAAAATAGAGCTGAGTGTAGGCATAATAATGAGGCTTTAAATACAGTGGGAAGGATGTGGAATTATCTGAAACACCCATTCAAATAATTCAGAGCAGTCTTCTGATTATGCACCCTCTTGCCTGCCGAATCCCTGTTTATTATTTGAGAACCTCCCACTCTAATTTGCCAGATCTACATTTCCAAATAAAATTTGCTGATACAATGCAACTACATGAATGCTTTATCACCATAGTGACACCTTAAGACAACTCCAAAGTCATGCATGTAGGAAAACGGTGACCTTGCAGCTGTTGGCTTTTTATGCAAAGTCTGCATTGTTTGCAATGTATGCTTTGCAAGTTAGTGCTGGATTGTGACCTAATGGCAGGTGGAAACATTTCGCAACACTAAAGTGATACTTTTTTTTAACTACCACTCATAGTGGCTATGTTGGTTGTAGGGACACTTACTGTCTCTGCATATCATGTTTACATATTCATGTACCGTCGTGATGCACCAGGACATTTGATTTCCCTCAGTTTGACTGCAGGGTAAAGATTCTTGCAGCAAATATTAAAAGAGCAATACCAGGGGCCTCTCCCTACACCGCTCCCATCCACTCACAGCTTGCAGGAAAATATTACCAAAGATCGGTTATTTTGAGGAGATGACTCGCTCTAATCAAATCGTTAAATATACAGTAAAATCTAATAAAACAAGCAGCTAACAAGTCACCGGAATTTGTATCGCGATAGAAATATTTTGGTTTTTCATCAACGGGAAAAAAAACTATGTTTTTACAGTAGGGGCATTTTTGATACTATAAAAGTTCGTTTTAAGGCAAGCGGTGCAACTGGAGGTAGCTCAGGTTTGGATCATGACTTGAGAATTTTGGCTGCCTCTCATTAAATTTCACAGTTTTCAACCTGCGCTTGTTCGGGGCAGAGTGAGACCTCTTCCCTCGCCCCCCTCCTTTGCCCATCTACTCACTACAGGTGAGCGCTGTTGCCACGGTAACGTTTGCTTTCCCTGCTAAGCCTTCTCGCGAGACTCCAGGGCAGAAACGAGGGAGAGAGAGAGAGAGAGAGAGGGAGAGGGGAGGCTGCCTGAATGATCTCATCCCTCCAGCAGCTGCATACCGCAGCGAGGCAAAGCCGTAACTTTCTATCAAACTTCCAAGTTGCCGTTCAGAGGGCGACGTCGGGTCATTCTCCGTCGGAACCGGAGCCGACACGTTTTCCCGCGAAGAGCAGCTAAGGGAGCGCTGCGTAGTTTGCGTCTCGGACTTGCAGCACCTTGTTACGAGTTGAAACAAAAGGAAGGGGAAAAAACTGCTGGGTGCTGTGTGACAACCAAAATGAGAAAAGGTGAGTGGTGTTACCAAGTCATGTGCGGAGTGCTGTTCGTGGCACAGGGTGCCTGCACCCAACATCTGTGCGAGGAGGACAAAGCACATCTTTGTGCTGTGTGAAGGTGCAATGGAAAGCCAGTGCGCAGTGTTGTTATTATTATTTTAAGTAATAGGGCTGGCGTGGTTAGACGAAGTGAGACTATCAGGGTGGCTGTCAAAAATATATCCGCTGCGTCGCCGTGTATGTGAAGGGCATTGTTCCCTGATTCACAGGTGGCACCGTTCACACCACACCGCTACATACAAGAGGATGTATGCGTGTCACCACCCGAGGAAAAAAAAAAAAAAAAATCAGGGTGGTATATCCCGTGTTGTTGCCACACGAGAAGGCTTGTCGGGCACCAGGTGATTTCCTTTTGCCACATGTCTGACCCTGTGAGATTTGTTTACAGCCTGCCCGGTTCAGCATCTGGTTGAACGGATTAGGCCATCAGTGCGCCTGCAAGTCATGGTCCCTACTGAATATCCAGTGCCATTTTGATGAGATTATCAGTTTATTTCTGCTTGAGGTGGAGAGTATTCTCCAGCCTCTGTCCAACTGTGCTCACATAGGCTGTTTTGGAATACAGAGAGCATGCATACCAATGGTGGCAGCAGCATGTGCGAATGGGAAAGATCTGGCAATGCGGGGCTATGAGGTAAAGTTTTGTTTTGACAGAAACAGCCAGACCTTAACCTTTGAAAGTTTACTTTACAGGGCAGCGTTGTGTCCAGATTGGGGTGGTGGGTATTTACAAAATGTCAGCTGCAGCAAAACAGTTACAAGTAAGCAGGTAGGAAATTCAATTTTAAAAAGAACTGAGTCGTGCGTGTTTGTTACAGTAGCAGTGCTCGTTGTAGTTGGATAACTTGGCATGAGTCAGGTGAAAAAACCGGGATACTTTGGAGTTTGGCTTTGGGTAAGGATCGGGGATTTTTAGCATTCTTGATGAGCTTAGCTGACCCACTGTGGCTGGCATGACTTCACTGCCATTTTTGCTGCTCGGTTAATCTCACTTTTTTGTCCTGTTTGTCTTCTGCAAATACACTGGACTGCTTCTTGCTTTTTCCAGTGTTATTTTATTATAGATGATGAATCTAATGTCATTGGAGGGGAGGGGGTGGGGAAAGCCACAAAAACTTGATCTGTTTTATTTCTTTCACTGCGTGGGCCTGTAACGGTTCATTTGGGGATGAGAGGCTAGTTTAGTTGAGATATGCAGGTTGACAAGATCTGCTCAAAGATTTGGGTGAGACTGCTATCAGAATAGATCTACAAAGATAACTCTGCTCCTTGAGGGGCAAAAAAAAAACAACTCGCTTCTCACATTACTTATCATCATACATAGTCCTCCCACTGTTTTACTACTGAAGGACAGTGTTTCTATTTTCGCTTTGCATCACGTCTCTCAGACAACAATTGTTTTTGTTCTTCATTTGTAGTAGAGTCTTTCTATAACGTACCCACACGTTCACAGAAGGATGCTTCCTGTTGCTAAGTTGAGCTTATGTTTCCATTGTCTCTTGTGCATTGGCTCGGAGGGAATAGCTTGAGCAAAGATAAAGGGGAACAACAAGAGGAGCATTGTGCTGCTTTATATTTTGCCACTCTGGAATGTGCTGCAGTTATGCTAAGTGGCCTTCATAAAGTGCTTAAATTAACTGTTTACGTTATATAATAAATGATGGGAGTGTTATTATTTTTTTTATGAATGCTCTGGTTTAAAGTGCATCAGTGCCCTTAAAGTAGGTAGGTACTGACTAAGCTTCTTCTTTACCTTCACAAACTTGGATAATTTTGAGGCTGCAGGCACACCTCACTGGACAGCAAACTAAACAGACCCTGAGACGTAAACCTGGATAAAGTGGTGTACAAACATGGTCAGTGTTAGCTACAAGGCTGATTTTTTTCTTTTTTTTCCCCTTCCCCACCAATGTGAGTCACTTATTCCTGAGTTTTGACAGAATTTCAGTAATAGCTTTGAAAAAAAAAAAAAAAGGGGGGAAGCTTCCTTAGTTTTTAACATGAGTGAAGTGTCTGACTGATATTAGTCAGCTCACAGTCAGAAGTCAAATGACCTGATGGTAACATGGCCTCTGGTGATTTTTCAGAGTGCGTGTCTTTTTGCTGGTGACTGAGGGGTTCATGAGTTTGACTTTAATGAGGTGTGACTACGGGTCTGCATTTCCTGCTTGCTAAACTGTTGGAATGCTCTGTCTTTGTCTGGATGGGACAGTCCACTTTATACCACCCGACGGAGGAAAGCAGAGGGCTCGGAAGCCACAATAGTGATGATGTAATCCCCTTTCAGAGCTCTGTCACAGAGTAAATGCATGCAGACAAAGGAAAATTACCCTCCTCTCCATCCCACCTGCCACAAAATTTTGACCTCACAAAAAAATTTGTGGTGATTCAGAATGAATAATCTGTGTGGGAGATCACTGACCCTGGAAGTTGAGCGGTGGGTCAGGTGGAAGGTGTTGCAGCTGGCTGGGAAGCTGACCCTGACTGAGGGTTTGGTCTCTGTTTGGTGGTCTGTTACGTATACTCTCCATTCCTAAGCTAAAGCGACCTCTCTAGTTTCTGTCATCCTGCTTCCAGCTCTCAAAAACCCAAACCCACAGTCATGCCGAGATCAGACGCTGTGTAATTCCCCTTTTCTGCTCCCATCAAACCTCACACAGGCTGAAAATAGTCTGATGTGGGACAGAGATGAGAAAGTAAAAAAAAAAAGAAGAAGAAGAATTGGCAAACAACCACTTAAAAAAATTAAATGTTCCGTGATGAAAACTTGGGATTCTGATGATGATGTGTTGCTGCAGGCTATCTCCGCTGCCACACAGCAAAGACGTGTTTGGTATTGTCTCGACATGTCTGCCAGTTGCTACACTGTCTCTGTTAGGCCCGCGCGCTCTCTCTGGAATGGATTACAGAACTCCGCTCAGAGAAGAATCCAAACATCAAGCAGAGCTGCAGGCCCGAGCCGCTTGCAGAGACTATGTGGGCTGCTTTGGAAAATAATTCCACATACGAAAACCACAGAGGTTCTGCCGTTGTCCCCTCCTGTGGACAGAAATCTGAGAAGCAGGCAGGAATGCGCGAGGGCTTGGTCACAGCTGATCTCAGAACAGATCTAGATGCGTAGACAGGTCTGTTCAGCTTATCCTCATTCTTGTTCGTGTTTACAACTGTATTATTATGTTCAGGAGCTGCGTTTTTTTTACCATGTGATGTGCAGTAAAACTGGAATGCTGGCACAACGAAACACCGCGTGAGGTTTACCCCTGAATGCTATTTAACAACACCACTCGAGGAACACATTCTGTAGTTCATGTTGTGCTTTGTTTCCTGCACTGAAATTCCCCCAAATCCCTCTTCATATGGTTCCAAAATTCCACATCCTTTGCTTTTGGAACCAGGGAATCTCTTTCCACCCTGTGAGTTCCTGCTTTGCTCTTAGCTGAGAGGGAAGAATGAGACCACTGTGGACGAAAGGCTCAGTCTGCAAGATTCAGATGACTTTTTAAACAAATAATCTCAGGTGGACTGAGTGAAGTGTGCAGGAGAATGTCCTACTCACTTGTCTTGTATTAGTTCTGTTTTATTACCCCACTCAATACTATAATGAACACATACTGTTAGTCTCTCTCTATATATGTTGTAAATAATTAGTCACTCTCTGATAAAACAGGCCATCGTCTTTTTCCATGTTGCTCCAGGTGCAAAGGGCAGATAGTGCCGGTTAATAACAAACATGGCTGCTTTCCCAGCCTTTCCTCTCTTGTTGCCTGTTTCCTGTGTATTTCATTGATGTATTCCTGGATACCCGGCCGGGCTAGCTTTGCAACACAAGGAACACGGATGAAACTGAATGTTATGTATGTGCTTGTTTGGTAGACATTCTTGAACTTGAATATGTCACCTTAAACCGGCCAATTCTTTCAGTCCCTTAATGGCTTTAGTGCTTAGTTCAGCAGTTATCATTATCAGTACTGTGAGAAGGTAAGGTGAAGTTGTTGCCTTGCTTGTGTTTACATGGTACATACACTTGCCTGGAATACTGATTAGAAAGAAGTCAGAAGTGACTGTTTGCTGTTAGACAGAGAACATCTACACCTGAGCAGAGTTTAACTTGTCCTAAATGTTCAACTTTTGCCTCCCTTTCAACAGATCCTGCAAGGATAAATGTGTTAAAATTCCCAGCTGGAGCTACAAAAACACAGTGGAAGATGCAAATGAACCAAGACCCAAACAGAAAAATTACTGGGACAAGTACCTGATACTGTATATTTCCAAAAGTATTGGAATCTGCACCATCGGCTGCTGTTTGAACTTAAATGTGGTTTGCGTAAAGCTGGCTCAAGAATAGGTTAAAACTCCAGCTGCAGGGGCTGGCTGGAGTGTGGCATTAATGTGGTGCAGTACAAGCCAGCAGTAGCAGCATGCTGTGCAGGTTTGCACTGTGATTTTTTTTTTTTTTGTGTTTTTTTTTTGGAAGAGTGTGATTTAGCAGAGCACCACTCTTATGCAACACTAGCTGACTTATCATAGTCCAAATGAATGTATGAATTGATTAACTTTGTGGCCTGACTGTAATTGGACTGGAAGTGCACTGGGCTGTGCGCTGGACACGTGCCCAAATCAATGACTGGAAACGGTTTACATATATAACTTTGCTACGGTTCTGCTGCTGTTGTTGAATTTTGAGTCCTCATCAAGCCTCCCAGCTGCACAACTGTGCATTGAGAAATGACATGATATTCCTGACCTCCAGATTACTGAAGCGAGTCTGCCCTCTAAAGCTGTAGGGGACAACGCAGTCAGCGAGGCTTCTCCAGAGACATCCCAGAGAATCCCCTGAGGTTTCCTGTGAGAGTAACAACAAGGTTTTCCTTTGTTGACTTCTCTGTGCTGTACTGAAGCTTTGCCCGTGTCCCTTGCACTGACTACATCGCATTGTGCTACCTTGTTAAAATGCTTACCTGGCAAGAACTAATCCTTATTTTTGGACTTAAAGGGGCTAATTATAAAATTGTGTACATCTTGCGCACTAGTGGTGGCCTCAGAGGAGACACTCGGCCAGTGTAAGAGGCTATTAATCAAGCCTTAACCTTGACTCTTGCATTCCAGGATGACTGGCTGTATTTTCCTTTTCACAGCTGCTCTTTCAGCTAAAGATCCCATTGTATCTGTTATATTTTTGTCTGTGGAAGAATCCATACTGCTGAAATACATCCCATCATCCGTTTGTGTAATGTAATGAGTCTCGGTGCATTTCCTTAATGCTGCAGAGGTATGCTTAGGGGCCAAACAGCTGTTGATCGATTTGAAAGATCAGTTTGATTGAGGGAAATTAACTGAAAAGGATGTACAGAGCAACTTAAGGTAGATTAGATTACGTTCCCTGTGGACCTTTTAAATAGGCTGTGGTCAGTCCTGCTGCTGCTGTGGAGGTCATGTTTCTCAAGTTTGTTCAGCAAGGTCCCCGCCTCTCTCAACCAGCTTAATCAAACAATCAGAAAAGCTCCTCTTCTATTAACATCACTCTGCCACAACATGCCCAGGCAACCCTACATAACCTACATAATTCTATAAATGCACGTTCAGCCCCTCTGAGTATGTGCTGTGATGTCATGTTCTTTGCGTGCAGTCTTTGTTTTGTTTTTTTGTTGCAGTTAATGTGTCTGTGTTCTAGCAACAGATACACGGTTGCTGTTGCATTAATCACACTATGATTGTTTTTCTGGGTTTGTGATAAATAAATGTGCTTCACTGTGATATGGGCGATCTTATCGGGATTCCTTCTTTGCATCCCTCTGTGATTCGGCTTGTTTGCTACTTGTGCAATCAGGCAGAGGATGTGAGAGGACAGGGCAGTGGATGACTTCCAAACATTGCAGACATCTGTCATATCGACACCTCAGCTGTAAAAATGTGTCAGGTTGCTGTTAGCTGACCTTGCTGCTAATACAGTTATATGCAAAGATGTAAGTGCTTTTTTTCTGAACCCTGTCTGCATTCCAGACCACTCTTCTTGCTGATGAATACAGTTTCGCTTTTTGTGTCATATACAGGAGTAAATATAGAAACTTGTACACTCTCGGTGTGGTATTTGCATGTCCTCCCCGGGTCCCTGTGGGTTTTCCGCAGGTGGACTGTGGTTTTCTCCCACAGTCCGTATGGCCATAAACATGGATGTGAGCGGTTGTATGTCTGTCTGTTAGTCTGGTGACGGTCTGGCAAACTTTCTATGGTTTACACGGCTTCTCTCCCATTGTCAGCTGGGATAGGCTCCAGATGCCGTGGCCCTAGCTGGATAAACGGTTAAGAAAGTGAATGGATGGACTTGCAAGGAAGTATTACAGAGTCCAAGCACATTGATGCAATTTGGACTGGAAGCTCACAGACACAAAACAATAGGGAAGCCAAGGATTATGCAGGCCTACTAGAGGCATATTGTAGGTTATGCTTCTCCTTTTACCTCATATGACAGAGCAGTGTGATCCAACTGATTGGCCAGCACCCCGAGAGCCCAACTTCTAACTCGTAAGGCTAAAATTTTTAACATTGATTAGTTTGTTTCCAATAGGAACAATGTGGCCACACAACTGGTTTTCTAATAATGACTGTGTGTGCCATGCCTGCTTTTTGTTTCGAAGCCTGTTGATTTTCAGGAATATTATTGATTGTTCTCTATGTTATTTTCATTGCTGGTAGCCATAGGTTACAAGAGTAAATGGCTCTATTGGTCTTTGGACAGCTAGGCCTGGAACTCAGCATTGTGAACGATACTCACTAGTGGGCGCACACAGTCACAGCAGGGTTTCCTGGCATGCAGTGTGTGTGAGACCACTAGATGCTCCCAGCCTGGGGCATCCAGTGATGTGCAATCAAAACACCACAATCTACTTAACATGTTGATTGACATCTCATGACCCGCTGTATTTACCCCTATCCAAACTTTCATACAGCTCCGCTGCTGGGCTGCAAATGATGATGAAGAGACATTGATCCGGTGGAACAGTCAAAATTAATCTGTGCATGCTAGTGTGAGAAGCACTAAGGGCTTACTCTAATTTGCTTTGCTCACAAGTGCCTGTGATCCAAGAATGAAGTAATAGCAGGCTTGGAAGTATTTGTCGGGCCCCCTGGCTGAGTCCCATCCCCCGTCTTTTAGCACGTGGAGGGGGTGAATTATAGACCGCCAGCCCACAGACTCTCCACTCAGCCCTCCTCCTTGCATCAACACTGTTAATTATACTGCAGCTTCGCTCTCCCATCCTTCTATTTTAATCCTCAATTGATGAAAACTGCTTCATCCCAGCACATATACTTGAGCACGTAGAGTGGAGTGTGCCAGACCCATGCTGAGCTGGGAGTATTTGTTTGGTAACAAATAAGTTTACTGCTTTTCAGATATTAAGAGGGGGAATTTACCTTTTTGTAGGGTGAATAAAGTACACAGAGTGGCTCTGTAAACACCTCCCAGTCTTCGCAGCCATGTTTAACAAGGCATGCTGCTGGGAAATGCTCTCATTGCATTGTTGGCCTGGTCTAGTAAAATCTTGTCAAACACTAACAACGGTGGCATTTTTTAGTACATTGCAGAAAGTGGAGGGTTTTTTTTTATGACAGAAGTAAAACTGTGGTTAAATTCAAATGCAATAAAGCAACAATGGGAATTACCATGCATTGTCCTTTGGTAATTGCCTGTAAAAGCAAAAGCTGAAAGATGAGTTAGTCTAGAAATCTGAAGCTTTCTCTCTCAGCACACAGCAGAAAAACTTTCCCATATAAATCACATATATTGTTCACCTGCAGGAAATGATGCAGGAGTTAGCTGTTTTAGAAATGGGCCTGTTTTGGCATTGGTTGTAAATAGATTTCCTGTATGGAGCAGGATCTACAAATATTTTCTCAAGCTGTTTTGTGAAGCTTCTAAATCAAAGTTGGATTGACATTCAGCAAGCTGATTTTTTTCTGATGTGTCGATGCTGTGGACTCAGTATTCAGTTATATATAGATAGATGACAGATGTATACACGTATCTATGTCTCACTGATATAGATATAGCTATAAATGAAAGTTTGTGTTCAATAATATGTAAATATGTTTTTTTTTTAAATCAGTGTCATGTAATTCAAGATATAGATATAATCAACAAGTTTTTGTTAGCTAATTTATCTTTTTAGCCTACAGTTCTCTATTTTACACATATGAAATCAACTGAAAGATACAAAGAGGTTATGAAGAACCAATTAAATGTCATAATTTAATACAGTTTTACCTGTTCAGCTGATATCCATCCTCTTATGGCCTTGCTGCCAGATCAACTTTTCTGTCAGAAGCGTGTTTCCTGTACAGGACTGCGTGAGAGTCTTGAACCACCCTTCATTCCTTTATATTTTGCTAGGAAAATGTGAAATCCATGACTGATAGTGTTCTGTTGTGTGTTTGTTCCATCCAGGTATGGTAGTCTGTTTGGAATCATTGTTCCATTGCATGACGGATCAAAATCTCATAATATTATGAGTTCATAATTCCATCAGTTTTGATCAGACACCACTGGCTGAAATGTAGCCCCAGACCAAACTGAAAACAATTTGAAAATAAAAACATTGTATTTATTACTCTATAAGACCCATTTTGTCATACCTCAGCCTTTTCTCCTTGTTTCTCTTCAAGAATGGCTGCTTGACAGCCACTCTTCCTCTGAGACCATTTCTGATGAGGCTTTTGTGTCACGGTGTGCTGTCCACCCAGGCCCCACAGTGTGGGGCCCACATGTCCCCCATGGTACATTACCACCACCGACTGGAATGGAGTGTGAACCGGAAACTTGTGCAAACCGGAAAACTGGTGGCTCCAAAGGGCAAAACTGCTATGAGCCCGGCATGGATACCCTTCATGGGCCCTTTATGGGTTTTCTGTGGGCAAACCCACTGTGGGCTTACCCATAGAAAACCCATATATGGGCCCCACATATATGTTTGCTGGGTAACCAGTAACAACAATGGCAATGATAGTGATTGTGCTTAATGAGTACCACCAGGTGAGAGTTTGGTGATAGTTTACATGGTGATCTTTGGTCTTTATTGTCAGCCATTGGCAACATGCCACCAATTGTACCAAGGTTTCCTACAGTTATCTTTATGACACTATATCTGCATAGGGCCAGTGCTGCACACACAGAACCTATTTGTGTTTATGAGCCAAGGTTTTCCCAAACTGTTCACTCTTCAGACGGAGAAGCTGAGACAGTGAATAGATGTGAATTGTACCCAGAAATGCAGACTCCTAAGATGTCCAGTAGTGCCAAGGGAGTAAACTTGTTAACCTTTGATTCTATGTCAAAAAGAAGAAGAAATTGCTCACAGAAATAGATGCACGAACTTGTTCACTACTTTGCTTCATTAGTTTAGTGGACCATGATTTTCAGTGTTTTTACAGGACTGCAGGGATGCCCAGCCTTGAAAGCTCATAGTTAGATAAAACAAATTCAACATACATCTGCTTAAAAGACCACAAGCAACACCGGGAAATGAGCAGCAGGCTAGTCAGAGCATCAATGTAGATTTCATGCTCATTGCAACATCCTCACAGTGCTAGGCAACAAGAATAAAATCCAGCTTCCACCTGAGAATCATGTCTGCAGTGTACACTTTGAGAAGAAATGGGAGCAGAGTTCCAGTGATGACAAGAGTTTTTTCTTTTTAATTTTTTAAAATTTGATTTATATATGGCCACCATGTTTATTTGCATGCACATTTACATGTTATTGTTTATCTTTCTTAAGAGGTATTTTGGAAAATTGAAGTGTGCATAGGATGATCCTTTTATTCTGGGCAGTCTTGAGGAGTCTCTGTACAGAAATCATAACGAGACCATAATTTGCATGTCAAACATGAAATTTCAAAGAAAAGATATTTTGGGTCTGAGACAGGTTTTCCAGAAATAACATCTCAGAAGGCTGGTGTGTGACACAAAAGTGCTGTTTATGATTAAACAAGTGGTTTAGCTTCAGAAATGGGTACCCATCAGTCCTCACTTCCCTGGGATTGTTCTCATAAACCAAATCTGTGTTGTTGTGTAGGTGTTGTTTCTGTATTTTCTGGGTTTTGCCATGTGTGTGTGTGTGTGTGTGTGTGTGCGTTTGCTAGGGCCTTTGCCTCTGCATGTACCTGTCTGTGTGCATCAGTAGTTCCCTGTCTCTAATGGAGTCCTAGGGTTGTAGGCAGGGAGGGAGGGCAAGAAGAGGGAAAGTGCAGCCTAGAGCAGACTTCCACTTTTAAACCCCAGCTCCGAACGGCTGCAGTTCAGCAGCCAGGCAGACACCTCATTAGAATTTTTTACATTCCTCTTTGGGCAGCAGCACACTTCTTTCTAACCCACAATGTTTAAAAACTGATGAGATTATATCCAAACTGTCTCAGTCAACCTCCAATATGAGGCTCTAAACCAACTCAGGCTATGTCTTTTATAGATTAATGTACTTATGGACCATAAAAGTGGTGAAATGACTGTACATAATGTTATAGCACTGTATAATTTAAATCAATCAAATATAAACCTGTTTAAGACTTTTTTTGTTTTGACAGATTATCATCAGCTGTTAAAAAGAAGTGGTAGTAATTCTACTTTAGTCTGCATAAGTAGACCACCTAAGCTCTTAGCAGTGCAATTAGCTTTTTTTTGGAAGTAAGTGGCGCTTTAGGAGTTGGACTAAGGCTTTCATTGTCGGAATTTGTGGCCCACCCAGATAATTGGATATAGGAATGGGTTTACTGTTGCTAACTATAAACTATGTCAAGTGTTTCAAGTGTCTGTTTATTCTCCTGTCTCTCCCACATGAAACCCCGGTAAAGTGCTTTCTTGTATAAGACGTGAGGAAGGATAGAGGACACCCTGCTGGAGATAATGGCAGCGAATGTATTCTGGCACTCCTCCAGAACTGTCGTCTTGTGTACGGCTGTGAGTGAAATTCACTTTGCCAGCGGTTAACTCTGCTCATTACTCACTGAACTGTGTTGCAGTGATAGCGAGGGGCCCAGAGTTAGGGCAGTGCAGCATTAGCACAGCAGCACACTACAGGACAATGGATGTGATGAATCTCGATACACTGCCACTGGATTCTGAAGTCCTCCAACTACACGTGGTCATTTGCATTGCATTGCGTGGTCACATGAAGAGTTCATCGGCCCAGTTCTCGCTGCGCCACTCCGCTTCACCCAGAGCTGGTGTATCCTAGATTAAAGCTTTCAGTGTAAGATAAGTGCAAGAAAATAAGGCAAGCTTTTATAATGGTGTTTTATAACACTTTGGCAGACATTGTTGCACTTCTGAGTATTTGCCTAAACATGCCTGACCCCCCCCCCCCAAACACATGCACACACACACACACGCGCACACACACACACACACAAACACAAACAGATGTTCATCACTTCCTCCGCTGACATTGGTAGAATTCCAGAATCTCGGCTCGCAGTTGGATGATGCTAGTGTCGTTTGTCTGCCAGCATGCCTGTCTGTTTTCCCCTGAAGGTGTCAGGTTCTCAGGTTTGCTCAATCAGATGGACGGGCAGGTTTGTGCCTGGTTCTCAGCCAGATCTGTGAACAGGAGGAGACAGCAGGGAAGGAAAAAAAAAAAAAAAGTGAGAGAGTCAATTGGAGAGAAGGAAGTGGCAAAGTTGCTCTGTTACTTCCTGTGCATCTGGAAGTTCAGTTCTCGGCAGCCACGTTTGGGCTACACCTTAGTGACCTCAGTTTACCCCTCACTCCTCAACTCTCCCTACAGAACAAGAAATGATGCTGTGTAGGAGTCTGTGGCTTTACTGTTATTGCATCAGTCTCTTTCTGACTGGTGCATGACATTGTGGCCAGTTGTGGAAGAGTTTTTGCTTCTCTCTGCAGTCTGACTCTTATGTGTTTTTTTTATTTTATTTTTTTTTCTCCTTTTGTAATTTATACATCTTTCCCAGACATGGTAGTTTTCCCATTTTACTCCCCCAAACCTCAGTTATCTGCTAGTTAATATGTGTTGCAGCTGTAAGTCAGTGGATTACAGGACAGCTAATCGAGCCTGTTATTATTCTTATACAGACACACTCAACACAGTTTTCTCCTTTTAGTTGTAGGCCTTTTTGCCATTATTCTTTTGCTTTTCTTCTCATTTTCTTTTAATAAACCCGTTTCCCTTTTTTCCCAATTCCTGGTTTGATGTTTGCGCCATTTCTATCTCTCCAGTTCCGCTTTGCATTTAATTCATCTGGTTTTCCTGGCAGGCCGCATATATGCAGCCATAGTGAGGTTCCCGTGCCAGGCAATTTTCAAAGACTTCACTGTGCTGGAACGAGGCCCCGGTTTTGACCAAGCCAGGACAGAGGGACCTTTGTGTCTGTTGCCCAACATCCCTGTCAACCCTTAGAGCGGGGAAAGATTAGGACACAGAGAGGGCTGATGGACTAAATGGTAGGGTGCCTGTTTGAGAGCCAATGGTGTCAGGCAAACAGCCCCTTAGCCTCATTCAAGCACGCAGTAATTACAAGCTTGTAGGGCAATCCTTCGGCTCTTTTGTCTCGGCTTTAGATACACTTGCCCAGTGTACTGGGAAACTTCATTCCCCCTCTGTTGGGAGACCCAGGGGGAAGACTCTTTCAACTGCAGCGTGCTGTCCTTTCGCTCAACATCAGCAAGCTCAGCAAATGGGACTCCCCTTCAGGAAACGCTATTTTTTTTTTTTTTTTTTAATTATGTTGTGTAAGCTGAGCTGTGTCTTAATGATGATGACTCAGGAAATGCTCACATTCTCAGTTCATGTTTGTGATTCATTGCATGATTCATCATTCCTGCTGACTGACTGCTGTCTGTCTTCCACCTTTGATTTCATGGGCGTCTGCTTTGTCACAAGACCCTGGAAGGCCTACTGTATCAGTTGGATTAAACACACGCAGGCTGAGGCTTCCCAGGGGCTCGTTAATGTGTCTCATCTCTTAAAGCAGAGCAACAAATTGTAGCTCTTGAGAGGTATGTCATAAAATCACCAGTTCTTTACTGCTGCTTTGCTCATCTGTAGGTAGGGTCTTAAGGACTAGCTCAGAGGTCAGAGCCCCAATTACAGGAAGTTAACCTAATTTAGTCAACATGCAGAAGCTGTCTGGACATGTAGCACTGACATGTGGAAAAATCTTTCTTAACTAGATAAAGACTGATAGGATGGGTTTGAACAAGACAGCATTATGTTGTGAATCTTTGGGTTTTATCTTTGTTTCTCACAAATTTTTCCCTGCTCTCAGACAAGACTCTCAGTCTCAGTGCCATAGTTATTCGTTTAATCTGACAAGACCACGAAGTCAGCCGTCTGTCTGTATGTCTGTCAGCAAGGAGATTAGAGGCCTGTTTTCTGGGACAAGTGCGTGCGCACATGTGTAGTGTGTTGGTTCAATTCATCTCTCTGTCCCCGTGGACACTCGGCAGCATGAGGGAACGAGGCCCAACGCTCTGGGACTGGACGCGCAGTTTAACTTGCTTTCTTATAAACGTCAGAGAAAGAGGGTGTTAGTAGGACATGAATGAGGGTTTTTTTTTTTTAATTAATTAATGAGTTTTTATTAATCTGCTCCAGACACTTAATCTACTGCCATGCCCCAAAGAATTGACATCCATTCTTGTGAGCAGGAAATCCTCCTTGTGTGACATATTGAAGATCATATTGCAGATACTGCCTTTCATCCTACTTGATGTTTCTCGTGGAGAAGATTTCAAAAGATACATGAAGGTCGAATGACGTGGTGCTAGGCCATTTTGCTAGTATCCTCTTACCATTAAAATGTTATACTAAGTTTGATTTGAAAATGCTTGTTTCATTTCGTATTTTGTTTTTGCAAAAAATAGTTTTTGTGTAAGGATGTTAGACTCCACATGCTACATTTTGCAAGCAGGATTTATGACTTTAATTGTTACTGCATGATTTAATGCTGCATGTTCTTTGCACAGTATTGGGCCTGCAGAATCCCACTCTGCTGCATAATATGCACAGGCTTAAAGATTTGTTGTCAGAAAGCACTCTTCTGTGTACTGAAGTTAGGCTGACTCTGGCTGCTTTGCCTAAGGCTTTCTGAAAACTGAATCATCTGCAGAGCCTTGAGATTTTATGCTTACACTCTTTGCATGACTTATAAATTGATGTTGATATATCAAACATATGAAGAAAGCATCTAGGGAATGTTTGACCCATCTCTGTTGACTGTGCCATTGTGGCAGTATCGCATGATACTGTGCACTGCTTTCGGATAATTGTAGTTTGTTAATCTTGATGGAAAAACTTCAATTTCCCTAATTCTGTCTTTCTAAACAGAGGTAAGTGCCTTCTTTCTACTAAGGACCGCATGATTCTGAGCTAGCACAGAGCTGCTCCTGATGTTTTGATGCAGTGTGAAGGTGGCTGTGCTATAGGCCCGTCACAGTGCTCTCATTGCTGGTGGCTAATGTGATCACAGTCACAGCCAGGCAGGGCCAAGTGAGAGTAAAGCCTTAATCTCCCTCAGTGTCTCACTGCCAAATTGGCCTGATTTGTCAGGCAGAGGATCATCACCCACTTTTCAGATGACTTTCAAAGGGCCACTTTGCTTTTTGATGTGCAACTTGGCATATTTGATCCTGACAAGTGCGACTTAGCAGCACAAATCATTAATGTTTGGCTATTTAAAGGGGCATTCGAGGAGATATCAGAGATGTGCAAGCCAAATGTCAATAACCAAAGAGGGGGTGAGTTAGAAGTCTGCCAGATGAAGATATTTAGATTGTTCTCTCACTCGTGTTCCATTTAAATAAATAATCTTACTAAGGAAAACACTTAGACTTTCAAGGGGAAAAAAAAACATGCACTCATTGTTAACCTCTTTTATAATTTGGCTGACTTTCCCCTCAATGTTTCCCCTCAATGCTTATATGCTGAAATTCATTTGAAAAGTAGGCCTCCTTGTCTGAAATTGAATATATCATGAGCTTGATGGTGAACATGTCCTCGTATGTCGTATGTTTTGGGTTTTTTGGGGGAAAGGTTAGATGGCAGGATGCCCTGTTGTGTGAGGGTAAATGTTCAAGTTTTCAGAACCACACTAATATTAAATGTACTGCAGAAGTGGTGTTAATAAGTAGTAAATATAAGGAATGCTACAGCTAGCACTCGGTACCCAGCTTGTTTTCTTTTAGTTCCAGTCTTATTTATGAAAGGAAAACTCTTTGTGACTCATCATAAATACTAATTTATGGTTCTTTAGAATATTACTGTATGCAGTTACTGATTTCTCTTTTCTTTCCAGGGATGCGTGTATGGAGTGAGAAAAATGCCAAGTGGCAGTCTCGACACATGTAAGGACACATAAAGCACGCTTGAGCGCTGATGAGGTGAGCTGGCCTCTTAATCCAGACAATCAAATTGCTCATGAAGTCAGAGAGCAGTGTCCCATCCCAGAGGCTGCCATGCCCACCTGCTAAGTGCCTTTAGCCTTTGGCACTGGTGTCATGACCAGCCTGAAGCGCCAACCCATGGAGCGTACCGTTGGGGGTTCGGTCCCCGCCAGTGATGAGTTCTACACCCGCCACCTGCGTATGCCCAATGGGGTTCCTGTTTCAAGCCGCACAGACAATGTCCATGCCACTGTGAGCACAGGAGTGCCTAAAATGGGTGTACGGGCTCGTGTGGCCGACTGGCCCCCAAGGAAAGATGTTACAGTACCTCTGTGGCACTCATCTACAGAGCCTGAGAACTCTGGTGTGCACTCAGCTGGAAAAAGTCACATTAAGTTAGGCTCTATAATGAGCCCTCAGGACACAACAATGCTGCGTAACATCCACAACACTTTGAAGAATCGAGCCCAGACCCAGGCTAACAATTACAGCCCTGACACCCGTTACCTCGCCCCGGGAGACTACAGAGGTCCTGCACATAGAAACCCACGACAGAGACGCATCCGCCAGCGCAGCAATAGTGACATGACTGTTGGTGAGATGGAAGGCAGTGGAGACAGCGGAGAGGACTGGGGTCCAGCATCAGGAGCCAAAATGTCCCCTCTTCACCGTGAATATGGCAGCACCTCCTCAATAGATCAACATGGAGTAGCTGGAGAGAGCTTCTTTGAAATGCTTAAGGGCTATCAAGGGGACAAAGTTGATCAGCGTAGCCCTGCTCCAGAGAAACTGGAGGACATGCTGAATGTTGCCTCTAAGCAAGCGATCATTGATCTTCAGGAGGATGTCCCAGATGGTCATCTTTCTAAGGTGAAGGACAGAGATAAGCCTCCAAAGAGACGCACAAAGTCTGAAACAGGAGGAGAGTCTATATTCCGTAAACTTAGGAATGTGCGAGGCGAGTCCGACTCCCCCAGAGCGGGGTCTGATGTGGAGGACAGTCGAGCAGAAGACATGGGCCCTCCTCTCAAGCCCTGGGTATGTCAGAAAGGCTTTGCTCACTACGATGTTCAGAGCATGCTTTTTGACCTCAATGAAATTATTCAGCTGCGACAGACTGCAGGCAAGAGGAAAAACACAACCACGGGGGCATCTGCTGCCGCCGTGGCCTCGGCTACCTCTACTCTGTCATCAACCCACAGCCTGCCTTATAGCTCCCCCAGTGGCAGCCAGGAAGATCTAAATTCCAGGGACAGTCCTAGCCTGGATGCTGGAGATGAACAAAGCAACGAAATGTTGCTAAGTTGCCCTTGCTTCCGCAATGAGATTGGTGCTGATGGCATTGCGAGACGCAGATTGGGGGCTAATGGGCCAGGGTATCATGGGCTTGTGGGTGGCGTAGCAGGCAACAGCGGCTCAGGGAACCTGAGTGGGGAAAGTAACTTGTATGAAACATCTGTGAGCACCCACTTTACCAATGCTGGAGTAGCAGTTCTCGAGGGACCAAAGGAAGGCCCAAGCACACTCAGTGAAAAGGGCAAACAATACATTGTGGAGCACGTGGACCTGGGGGCCTACTACTATCGGAAGTTCTTCTACCTTAGGGGTGAGAGGCATTTACCTGCTTTCATTGTAGCACTTACAACATAGGACTGAGTTTATATTGTTTAAAGCAGCAGTGGTTAAATATACCCAAAGAAATGGTTTTCTTTTGTTAATTGTACTGTTTCTCCTGCCTCAGATCACTCGAACTACTTTGGGATGGATGAGGCACTGGGTCCAGTAGCAGTGAGCATGCGCAGAGAGAAGCTGGAGGAGGACAAGGAGCATGGCCAGCAATATAACTACCGCATCATCTTCAGAACCAGCGAGGTCAGCTATAGTGTCTATCCTGCTTACATCCTCAGCATAATGTTGCATCATTCCTGTCTGAGGTGGAGAAATCTGCCAAATTCACAAATTTGGGAACAAATTACTTGCTTGTCTGTGAGGGAATCTTCTGTTAAACATGTAGCAAACACGGACTTTAGTCAGTTTATCTATGCCAGCTCTAAACATATAGAAGGTGTGTATATTGCATTTACTCTACACGTGTTGTATTAGGAAGCTCAAGGTAAAATAAATATCAGTCCTTTTTTTTTTCTATTATGCAACCAACCCCTGGGCATTCCAGCTGTCTTCCAATATCAGCAATGTGTGAAGAAACTTCAGGAAGTGTGCTCATCCTCTAGCCTCCAAGGCCTGTCAGCAACCTGAAACCACTTTGTGGAGAGCTTTACTTCTTTGTTCCAGTAAAAAAACAAACTGTCATATTTAGTTGTTGTGTTAGCTCCCTGTCTTCTGTGTTTGGCTTAGGATATTGGATTTTGAATTTTGGGTTATGGGATTATATGGACATGCATTCCTAGACAGTGGGTAAAGACATCCGCCTGGGGCTGTTTGTTGTGGATTGAAGCAGGACAGGTGCATGTGATTAAACCCCCACACTTTAGGCTGAATTACCTAAGCACCTAACCTACCTTCCAGACATTGGGAACACAGGTCTATTGTAAACAGAAGCCCAGCAGCAGCCTCAAGCTTGCAGGAGAGAGAAAGTCTCCATCCGTTCCAGCTGCTTATGATAGCCGAGTGATTGAGTTCAGTCCCAGAGCCCAGCACAATGCGCACTTTGTGTACAAAGAATGCTTAGACAGGCCCTCCCACCTCTTCTTCCTCAGTTCCACTTTGTGATTGTCTTGTTGTTTCACATAACTTCTTTATGGGTGAATAAGAGGCAGCTATGACTTTAAGAACCACGGCAGCCTGTATTTCCTTCCATGTGTCAGGGCAGGCATGTTTTGGTATCAGTGTGTTTCATCTCCAAGAGAAAGTTCAAAGCAGATAAAAAAAAAATAAAATTCCTGAGGTGCATTCCTTCGGTTCTCACGCTCCTCACAATAATCTCTTCTTCTTTATCACCTCTGTATTTCCAGCTGATAACTCTCCGAGGTTCTATACTGGAAGATGCAGTGCCGTCCACCTCTAAGCATGGCACTAGTCGGGGGCTGCCCATTAAAGACGTACTGGAGTATCTTCTGCCTGAGCTCGATCTGTCGTGCCTCAGACTTGCCCTCAACACACCCAAAGTCACTGAGCAGCTAATGAAACTGGATGAACAAGGGGTAGGTGGCTAATGCACAGTTTTCCAAATAATTAAAACTTTAAAGAGTTGGCGACATTTGTTTATAAGAACTGAATGGGGGAAATAATTTTTTTCTTCAAGCTCTTCAGTCCTGAAGTAGATTAAAGAAATAACTTGACTTTCATGTCTGTGTCTTTGCTGGTCCCCAGCTGAGTTTTCAGGTAAAGGTGGGAGTGATGTACTGCCGAGCAGGGCAGAGCACAGAGGAGGAAATGTACAACAATGAGACAGCCGGTCCCGCATTGGAAGAGTTCCTCCAACTGCTGGGGGAGAAGGTTCGCCTCAAAGGCTTCACCAAGTACAGAGCCCAGCTGGACACCAAAAGTAACAATTTCCCCAGCGTACTTAAAGATATATATAACACTCTTCAGTTTTAGTAGTGAAAGTAAGGGCTTGATGTTAATGGCGATTTGGATTTCCCCTTCTTCACATTACACTTTATAGTGTAACTTTGGCCTTTTATCTTGCTTTCCATGTCGCCTCAGTGGCCTCTCCACTTTTGTCTCACTTTCTCTTTCTTCTAACCAACATTCTGGCATAACTAAACTAAACAGATTTCTTAAGGAAATGAATGAGACACTGGATCCTTTGGCCTAGATTTATTGTTGTTTACAACAGTGCAGAACCCTTCCTTTTTTTTAAAAAATAGTGTTGGGATAAAGAAGTGAGGTAAGGAGTTTCCGACTGAAAGGCGTGGGCAGAGTTATTTTTAGCTGACCTTATCACACATGAATTTGTAAAAGTTTCCCTTTCAGACCGCAAAATTTGGGGACGACTGTATTTAAATTAATCATACAGTTGGGATTTGGTTGATATGATCGTGTTAGTTGCTCCTAGGAGAGTTAATTTATGTGGAATTCCAGTGGGAGATGTTATCAGAATGAATGTGTAATTGCCATGGGTGGATTGCCCAAAGCTGTGAGTGCTTTGCCAAAGCTTGGCTTCTGTCCTGTACCTCTTCACTTAGTCCTCAGCCCAGACTTTTAGAGCTGAGCCCAACTTACCTCTGGTCCTCTATAGTGTTATTTTAAGTAGTGAAATAACAGTAGCTCAGCAAAAACTACAGAGAGCTTTATAGCCTCTGTTTGCAGGTCTTTAACCAGCAACGTATGCACGCAGCGCTCTGAAACTTCACAAATCAACCTTCTCTTTAGTATCAGATCAATTAAATAACATATTATATGTCAAAATTGAACTATTTTTGTGATTCAGACAGATCCAAAGTGTGTTGTAATGATGATATTCAGGTTTTACGCAGTGTAATTTGAAAAATTCGTATTTTGTCTGTTGCCCACAGGTTGCTATAAGTCAGTGCTATAAGACTTTAATAAACACCTGCAGCCTCACGTCTCAATGTAAAAAAGAAGAAAAAAAAAAGAAATGTTCAAATTTAATTATGGGCAAATAATATTTTTTCAACTTCTACATATCTGACAAGTTGGTTTTTACACACCAATATGAGGTTTATATGATTGACTAGTTTGTAATAGAGCAGTAAATCTTGGCCTCTGCCCGAGCTGTCAGATTTATCCAGAGAGCAGCCGGCACAACCTCCAAGACCCTGGTTAGCTGGACTTCACTCATACATCAGGATATATCAGCTATAGCAGATCAGCTGCCTCTCCTTTATCTGAATAACTGGATAGAAATGCCTTCAAAACCTAAATTTTCACTAATGGGGAAATTACACTTTGGGGAAATTACTTCCTCATCAGATTTGCTGTTTGCCACCTGATAATTAGTGCTGCTTTTATAGATTGCACTGGATATGAATGAAATGATGATTGATAAACTCTCCACTCCCATCAGCTCTTTTTTTTTTTGCGATTGTGGTCTCAACCTATTTTTCCTCGCTTAGTAAATCTAGTCCTTTGTTGGGCAATGTCAAACAAAAATGTAATGGGCTTTTCCTTACAGGATGTATGAGTAAAACTATTAATTGTTCTCTTTATGAACATTAGCTTTGGCAGGCTGACATTGATCCACTGTTCACTATTGTGTAGCTGTTGGGGCTACAGCGCAATTGCATCCTGTCTTGCACAAAAAACCCACTGAAATCAGAGATGAATGGCAGTAATTGTACAATGAGTCTGAACACTTGCATTCCTATTTTTCCTGCAGCGGATTCCACGGGCACGCACTCCCTATACACTTCATACAAGGACTATGAGATCATGTTCCATGTGTCTACTCTGCTGCCTTATACACCCAACAACAAACAGCAGGTAAAGATGGGGAGTACATCTTTGTGGCATATCTTCAGTTGCATTTCTGGAAATGGAAGGCTCCTTTCTTTGGAAACAGTTGCACCACAGAGAAACCAACAGAAGAAGAAGAGTGTATCATTTAGACAAATGCTTGTTATGACTTATCGTTCAGCAATCAGCTTTCGTTTTACAGAATGTTTTTGAATGTCAATAAATGGAATGTACCAAATCCTTGGTATGATTTTTGCTTTCACATTCATTTGTCATACCTCTCTGAATATACTTTGTTGTTTTTTTTTAATGACTAGTTGCTGAGAAAGCGGCACATTGGGAACGACATAGTGACCATAGTGTTCCAGGAGCCTGGAGCTCACCCTTTCACCCCCAAGGCTATTCGCTCTCACTTTCAACATGTCTTCATCATCGTGCGAGTACACAACCCCTGCTCTGACAGCACATGCTACAGGTGGGTCTTTGTGCTTGACCAGCAGAGATGAAACAGGAGGGAAAAAAAAAAAAATCTAAACCTGATGAGCGGCCTATTAAGCACATATTTATAGTATCAAGTTTCTTTGAAGGCTTTGAAGATCCCTAAATCTAACCAGAAAGTGAAAATGAAAAGAATTCACGAATGAGAATAAAGTGAAAGCAAGTTTATAAACAGCTGCGGTCTCTTGGCTGACAAGCTTGTGACTTCTAGTTCTTTAAAAGGGGGCTATTATATCTCAGCAAGCTATTATGTATTATATCTCAGCAAGCTATTATGTATTATATCTCAGCAGGCTGTATTGTTTTGAGGGAGATGATAATAAAAAGAGGGATAAAGCTAGCTAACATCAGTAAAGTATATGACAAACTGAATTAAGGATGCTAAAATTAAATGTGGATTCAGAACGAGAATAAAAGTGTATTCCCCCCCCCCCCCCCCCCCCCCCCCCTTCCCTAAATCTGAATTAGAATAGGAGTTAAACCAGTTTTATTCCAGATATGATGATTTCAGTGAAGAGCGTACTCATTTTTGGTAATAGGTGTAAGCACACACACTCTTATCTCATTTTAATGTGGATTCTAGCACAGTGTGTTGGTTCACATACTTTCTAGCAAACAGATCCGAGGAAGTTGGGCTTACTGGACCCCTGTCCAGTAGGATTTCATCTTCTACTGGATTACTTCAAGGCTCTGTACTTTGACTGTTTTGAATTTTTGTATATACTAATAGGTCTTCTCAAAGGGCATCACTTTGGACCTTCAGAGTCCTTTACAAGGTTTAGCCTCCTCAAAGTAGTGTTAGTAGATACTGACTGTCCCATCTACTATTGTTTGTTTTTTAATATATTTTAACCTTTTTTCCCCTCCATGATTCATGGAGACAGCGTAGGATATTTGGATCTTGTACTGTCTTTAGTGTGACGTATGTGTGCTGTGTCAGACTAGTGTCTCTAAAGTAAATTGCCCCACAGGTACATTAAAGTATTACTTTACTTTATGCTGTGGAATGAAGATGCATCAACATTATACAACCGTGTGCACCCAAAAGAGATGCATTACAAGTTTAAGTGGGGCAAACTGACAAACCTCAATGGTGACATTAAATAAAAATGTGGTTTTGGCTTCGTATTTCTGTGCAGGACTAGATCCTTTTATGGGACTCTTAAAAGCTCCACACCACTTCAGAGCTTGTAGCTGTGTTTTCATGCAGGTAGCACAGTAGCATTAAGGCAAAAGCACTGACTGGAAGGCATAGGTCAAGCATAAAAGCCTGTTGCCTGACTGCTGTCCCGTCTTCGTGAGCTGTGTTTGAATTGCACATCTGTATGCGTGCAAATTAGTTTGATTATTGTCAGATAGAAGAAATTACTTCTGCAGTAGCTGTCAGATTGATGGGGGTTCTCCCTTGGAGTCATGTGGCGTTGACGCTTATGCATTTCTACCCCACTGCACATGCACTTTCTCTGCTCTGAACACACAGATATTATACACATGTATTTGCTCCCACTCACTCTCCTACTCCCATTTCTCCTTTTACCTCTTTCTCTTGCTCACTTGCACACAGTGCACACACTTTTCCCCCCCTTGCACACTAATTCACTCAGGCTCACTCTTCACACACTCATATAAATACAAGCCTCAACCCTTCCACCATCCTCCCTCCCTCCTCTCCTTGCCTGCCACTTTGCCTTTGGGCAGCATGAGTTGGAGTGGTCTGAAGGAGTTAGCGCCATGCACATGAAGTGCTCTCTTCACTGGGACATGCATGTGAGTGGGGAGGACTGTCCAGAGCAGTGTTTCTCAGAGCTCACAGAGCCAACCTGAGGAGCAGACAGGTCAAGCTAACCTTCTGTCTTTGAGGCTCACGCCGGCATCACAATTTGGGCTAATTTATTTCGAGCCCTTTTTTCGTCTCTGTGCCGAATTTCTTTTTTTTCTGACTAGCTACTCCATCTCATCTCGACTTGTGGGCGCTTTCAATCATTTTGCTTTTTGCCTAAAGGGTTCATCTCTTGGTTTAAACTCTGAGAAAAGGGAGAGAGAGAAAATTCTGGTTCTCTTTGTTTAACTTATGGAATAAATGGAGAGGCACAAGCCACTGAAACCTTGAAGACAATCCTGCCCACCCAGTCATTCACACACTCAGTCTTCGGATTCAACTCCTATTCTGTGGACTGAGGCACCACGTGTTAAGACTTCACTCCTGACTGTTTGTCACAAGTCTTTTCCTGGATGCCCTCCCCTAACAGTTTGGAGAAAAAAAAAAAGATTCTGAGTCTGGACACGAGAACTCAGTTAGACGGTACTGCGTGGCGTATACTGGGTGTCATATTATATCCTCAGAGGAGAATTGAGTTAGCATCGGGTCAGTTTCTCTGTTTATCGCCTTGATGCAATATTCAGTGTTTTGATGCAATCATCTGAAGAGTGTGGTTACATTTTGGTGGATGCAGGAGGTAAGTTACATGTTTGTGTTGAGTTTAGCCATGTTGTGGTGTAGTGGTCAAAACCATACAAGAGTACCTGATGCAGGGATTTGCAGGCTCTATGCATTTCAGCTGATCAGTACCTTACCTTCCCACCTTTGCTAGTACAAACAAACACACATTTCACACTCTTTCCTTAAATTGTCACACATCATATATGCCAGACATACATAACCTTGATTGTTTCAGTTTGTTTTTCCTGTTTCTTTTTCAGTAATCTCTAATCTCTATTAATAAAGAGCATGTTTTTATTTGTTGAGTCATCTAGTTATTAATAGCCTGTCGTGGCCTTCTGCTGAGATCTGGATAATTCTCAGGTCATATTGAGCCAAACTAGAGCATTAAAGGAGTAAGTGGCCTGGGGCCAGCGGGGTGCTAATCTGCTGCTTTCAACTGCTGCCTCAAAGTCACACGGGGCCAGCGAGGCGGATTGCGTAACCAGATCTTTGTTTAGGAAATGAGCTTTGTTTGTGCTTGCTAGCTAGAGCCACGGCGCTGCTTCTCCATACCATGATGTAGCAGAGAGTGGCAGGGTGTCATCACTGGGAGCCGGCTTGTCATCTAGGATGGGATGTATAGCATTTATACGCTGAGTGCAGTCAGGCATGGCTTGCAACATTTCTGCTACAGGCAGAGGTTGTGTTATCTGTTTAATGGGCTGGATGGAGTTTTGTCAGGACTGTCAAACCAGCTTATCTGAGTTCACGTCTTGGTTTTTGGGCTTTTAGTGTTGTACGTGCATGTATGCACTTATAGCCTCTATATAGCCTTCATACTTTAGGAAGAAGGCAGAGGTATTTTAGGCAGGTTACTTCCTCAGTGGTAAAATAATTTAAAGTGTTTAAAAGCTTTTTATTGTGCAGTTTGACAAATTTCTTATGAACAATGGATATGAGGCAGTGTCACCACCCACTTACTAATTTATAGTAATTTAACTCAGACAGCCACTGTGTACAACTGGAATATGAGCAGCAGTGGAGGGTAACAAGAGGAGAGCTCTGCCTGCAGGAATTATAACACCCTCCTTTGTACACACAAGTGAGCAGGTCAGAGGCATTCCTCAGAGGTAACTGTAACTATGTCACCACTGGGCTTTTTTTTTTCTTTCAAACAAGCCAATGTGCTTTTTCCTTACATTGTAACTTTTTTCCCTCAGAACATTGGACCATCATGCAAGTATTAAGTGGTGTAACAGTTCTGAAACAGAGACAAAAGCTGCAGTACAAACATGGTGCATGGTCTTTCACTGATTCCAGTCAGCTACTAGCAACTGTAAATAAGCAACATTTTCTGGTGAAATTTAGCCTTTAAAAAACAAAAAAAACTTACCTAAACCTATTTTGTTGGTGTAATTATAGGTTAATTAACAGCCATTAAGAATACTATAGTTATGTTTTGTATGTAATGACTGTCTGTTAATCCATGTGCTCATGCTGCTTGTGGAGATGTGGTGGTTGATGCCTGGTTAAGACATGCTAGTCTGGTGATGTGTAACATCCTTCAGGTAAAGAGTGAAGAACCTTTTCATATGTTATGTTGTGTTAATTCAATGTATTTTTCTTTGCATATGCATATCCTGTACCCTATTTTTATGAATATTTGTATTTATTTATTTTATTGTGTACTTTTAAAGTGCATTGCATTTTTTTTATATTTTAATATACATGTTCACACCCTTACCAAAGCCAGTCTTGGGAAACCATTCTATTTTCTCTTAATCTGGCTGTACAGAAATTGACCCCAAGTCAGCCAGGGTGTTTGTGAGATCGCCCTCAATGAATAGGAGTCAGTGAAGCTAAATGGCTTAAGTAATTATTTACACCTGCTTCTAGACCCCTGAAAAACCACATTTTATTTTGTAGTATTGATAATATGTCCAGATTGATGCATAACAACACTTATGTCCTTCTTTTTTTTTCTCAGGAAGGCAAATTTTGCCCTTAAAATCCTGGCATTCTGCTAATGCATTCTGATCTGTCAGTTATGGATTTATGATTAGACTCACCCTCATTCCTTAATGCCTTCAAGTGGCTCATGGTGCTGTGACGTTTCCAATCCTTACAGAAATGTATTTCACTGTAATGGCAACCTGTAAAAATAAATCTAAAAGTGAAACAAAACTATTCTCTTCACTACTTCTGCCAAAAAAAATCTTCACCCAACAAAAGTGACATGTTTAGAGCTACAGTTGTAGGAGGCCCCATTCATTCTCGACTATCTTGCAAATGTAAAGCCCAGAGAGTGGGAGTTCTTGAGTATTTACAACTTATTTTCCCTTATCCTCTTTATCTTCTGCAGTGTGGCTGTCACCCGCTCCCAGGACGTTCCCTCCTTTGGCCCACCAATCCCGAAGGGCGTGACCTTTCCCAAGTCCACTGTGTTCAGGGACTTCCTTTTGGCCAAAGTCATCAACGCAGAGAACGCAGCTCATAAGTCAGATAAGTTTGGAGCCATGGCAACACGAACACGGCAGGAGTATCTGCGGGATTTGGCAGAGCGACATGTGACCAGTACACCAGTAGAACCCACCGGGAAGTTCCCCTTCATCTCTCTGGCACACAAACGACGGGAGAAGGTGCGTCCGTACAGCGGGGCGGAGCTCCGGAGTCTCGGGGCTATAACCTGGCAGGTCCACGCTGAGGATCAGGTAGCCGGGGCCGAACGCGAGTGCCTGTTGGCCATTTCGAATGACTTCATCATCCTGCTGGATCAAGAGGCCAAAGCAGTCGTGTTTAACTGTGCGACACGCGATGTGATTGGTTGGTCAACGGGGAGCCCCGCCTCCATGAAGATCTACTATGAGCGTGGTGAGAGTGTATCTCTGCGCTCCATCAATAACAACACGGAGGACTTTGGAGAGGTTGTCAAAAGACTGGAGGTCAGTGGGCCGACTGTTGTTTTCTGTAGCAGTACATGTCTATAACATACACCATCTGCTGAAGATATGAGCCGAAAACTGCATCTCTGACAATCGTAGTAAACATGCATACAAATCCTTTGAACCGTGACCATCATGAAAGCATTACTGCTTTTATCATCATATTTACACTTAGGCTGGTTAACTTAAGCATCTAGTAAACATACAAATCAACCAGCTAACCAGTCCCAGACTATCAGTCAGTGAATGTAAACATCATTTTGGAATCACCCTCCATGTGAACAATAATGCAGGCAAAAAAGTGCTCAGTGAAGTCTTTCAGTGTTAGGACATGCTCTCCCTTTGTCCACTTCCCTGACAACAGTAGCTCGAAAAAAAATAACTATTGTTGATGATTATAGCAACATAAGGGCGTAGCCTGAAATTATGGACTCACCAAAAAGCCACAGATGTTGCACTGACCCTATGATTATAAGTCATGCAAAGCATAATGCATAGTAGTTTAATTCATATCATTACTGAGGGTTTCCTTATGGTCTAGATAAAGCGGCACTCTTGATGGGATATTTCAGTCATTCATCAGACACTGCAGTTCTGCTTAATGATAAAGTAAAAAAGGACCGTCCCTGTGCTTCATGCTGACAGTACAGGAAGGAGTTCTTTATTTTATCATCATCTTCTCCTCTTCCTTTTTTTTAACAACCAAAACTCAGACCACTTTTTACTACTTGGTTAACTCTGGCTGATAGCACTTTTTATCCATCTAGATTGTTTTGATATTGCTTGTCCAGTTTTGGAGCGATCTGCCAAAAGATGGAAAAAAATCAGCAGCTGTATCGCTTTTGAGAAATTATAACCTCTCTTACTCAAAAATATGTTAAAGCCTTGGTGCTGAGCTGTGTTAAAGTGCAGAAAGGCACATTATAATAATAATATGTCTTCTTTTTATGTTATGTGAATGACATATTTGCCTCTGCTTGTGTGCAAAGGACTAACAATAGATTTCATCCACTTTTTCTTTTTTTTTTTAACTTTACACCACCTTTCTCTCTAACTCCACCTTGATTTGCTCTCTCTCACACGGTCTTTTCTCCAGTTGTTGACCAAGGGAAGTCAAACCACAGAGATGACCCTGCGACGTAACGCCCTGGGCCAGCTGGGCTTTCATGTCAACTTCGAGGGCATCGTAGCAGAAGTGGAGCCCTACGGCTATGCCTGGCAGGCTGGGCTCAGGCAGGGCAGCCGCTTAGTGGAGATTTGCAAGGTGTCAGTGGCCTCACTGTCCCACGAGCAGATGATTGACCTTCTTAGAACCTCTGTCACTGTTAAGGTGGTCATCATTCCTCCACATGAAGACTCAACACCACGCAGGTACTATGGATATAAATCAAGAATAGATACAAGAGAGACTGTAGTTAATGTACTGGTTTGTGGCTTTTGAGGCTATCCTTAAAGTATTCTGACTGCAAATGCTTCATGTGCCAACAGAGGCTGCTCAGAAATCTACCACATGCCACTTGTGGACTACAAAAACCACAAGGAGGGCATGCCCTATGAGTTAAAGTTCCCCTTTCGCTCCACTAACAATAACACCAAGTGGCCACGCACATCATCCAGCCCTCAAACGCGTGCTGCTGGCACAGGGGGAACCCTCATCAAGGCCCCGCCCACAGACTTCAGTAACCCTGCTGCTATTCCCCGCAGTGTATCTAGTGATGGTCGACCGCTTAACCCCAAAAGGTCACATAATAAATATAATGCTGTTATGAAACTTGCAGACACGCTGAACTCGTCTGTGTGGTTGTAACATATGTCTTTAATGACATCCATATGTCTCCTCACAGATATTCCCCAGGGAATGACAACTATGCTCTTGCCTGCTCCATTGTGATGGGACGCACTCTACACAACACAAACTCCCCTTCTAGTGTCTCCTACACAGACACCATGGCCTCCACCCACTGGAGGCAGAAGTCTATGCCCGATGGGTGAGTTCATCACTGAAGATTATGCAGACTAAATTTCATACATATCAAAATAAAGCTTGAAGAATGCTACATGGTAACGTAGATGAACTTTTTTTTTGTCTCTTCAGGTTTAATAACAACTGCCAGTCCCCCGGTTCATCTGCACGCCAGGTGGCAGGTGAGGGAATCAATGGGATCAAAGTATCGTCTAGCTCAGGTGTTGGTTGGTCGCGACCTGTGGAGGGGGATCCCACCAGCAGATCAGGGGACAAAACCAGTTCAGGTAGGCAGAACGCCTACATCAGTGTTGGTAAATAAAAAAAACAAACAAGCTTTATGTTATGGTATCTATAGACCTCATTTTCATGTCTTTGGACTCTATAGACACTGTGATTTCCAAGGTGGTGATTCCTCGACTTCAGCCGTTAGAGCAGAGCAGCCACATGTCTCCTAACAAGAGCGCCAAGGTGAGTAGTAGCCAGCAACCACCAGATGTAATTTCTTTGCTGCCATTTCATGGCATGTTGCAAATTGATAAGGGAGGCTCTGTGCAAAAAAAAAAAAAAAATTGTCTAATCACAGTTAATATCTTCTGAGTATGAGCTAAAGTTCGTGTAGCATGAAGCAGTTTATGCTAAGTGCAGTAATTAAAATGTTTCCAACATTATGGGTTCTCAGAGCACTTCAGGTGATGCAGAAGAAACACACTGACTTCATGGAAATGCTACAGCAAAATGTCTTGTTTTCTATGCTTGAAACTGATCCTTTGATTTCTCATCTGGTAATAGGCAGATGCTCCATATTCATCCAGCCAATCAAGCAGCAACACACTGTCAAGCAACGCCTCCAGCTCCGCCCACAGTGATGAGAAGTGGTACGAAGTTGGCTCCCGTTCCGGAGTACGGAGTGAACTAGATCTAAATGGCTATCTTCAAGGTACCTCCAGTGACAGCGGCATTGACGCAACCTCCTTCACTGCCACCCAGAGCAGCACAGCTTCCTCCACTGGTGCCTTCATGGCAAAGGACAAAATCCCATGGCAGGATGAACCAGCAGACAGCCAGACGACCACCGACACGTCACCTCCAACTCCAGACTCTATTGTCGTGCCCGTAGGCACCGAGATCCCAGCGAAGAGCCCGTTATCCTTTCCACTAGGTCCCGATAGCGTCTCCTACAGCCTGAGTGATGCCACCGCCCACTCCAGGTGTGCTGCTCTTCTGTTAGAATTTAGCTACGTAGGCAGCCTAGGAATCTGATCCTTTGCATCAATGGTTCATTAAACAGACAGTGATTCATTGTAGTCCAGATATATCCTGTGCTGTCCCAGCTGAAAGAGAGGAAGAATGAAATATCCGTGTCTGTGGTTTTGCATTTGTATGTATCTCAGTCTCTGGGTATCCATGATAGAAAGGAAGTGCTTGAAGTTGCTAGAAATGCAGACTGTGAGCTCAGCACTGTTCCCCTCTTCTAAATCCCACTTCCTTTGAATCAACTAAAGCTTTCCTCCCTCTCTTCTTCACTCAGCCAGAAATAACTCGGCTCCACCAGACCTGTACATTGGCAGCTTTGTTTTATAGTATGTGCACGCACATGCGCGCTTGCACAGACACAAAACTTGATGTTGGGAAATTCAAGCATTGTCAAACTCTGTAGGAATGTTATTTGAAAGAGCTGAAAATGAAGTGCAAGGACACGGTGTCCTATTTCGTATTTATGAATTCATCAGTTTATTCAGTCTACAGAGATGTCTGGATATATAATTAAGGAGTGCGTTTACTAATAGGTTTTAAGGAAGTCTGGCTCTTTGTTTTTTTTATTGAAAACAGCTAAGGCAATTTGATATGTTGAACTTGAAAAATAAAATATATCTGCATGAGCAATCATCCATTTTTTTTTCAATCACTCTGCTCGCAGTGTTTGATATTGATTAAATTATAAATACATAACATCTATGATGCGTCTCTTCAGTTAAATCTGTGTCACACTTTTCTGCTTATCCTTCATGTTTTGTTTCCAGCACTTCTGGTCACTCAGGCTGCAGCCCCATGTCCCCCCAGGATGAGGCTGCTCCTGCATCCACTTCACCTACATCCTCAAGCTGCCAGTCCCCTGGGACCAAGAGCTTCTACCCTCGTCAAGGAGCAACCTCGAAGTATCTTATTGGCTGGAGGAAGCCTGGAGGAACGGTCAACTCAGTGGACTTTGGCAGCACTCGCAAGTAAGATGGGAATTTTTTTTTTCTTTTAACTAAACATCTGTGAATGTTTAAAACTGTTTCTAATGCAGCGCTGCACGCTGAGGAAAGATTAGAAATCAGTGCAGAAATGCATCCTGCTGTCAGGGATGTTCTCAGAGGTGCATATTTTGTTATATTTGTCCCAGTGAATATTCAGCTAATTTTAAGTCTTTTTTTTTTTTTTTTTAATTTGGTCAACAGTGCCACCACCTGGTGACTTTTGAATTTTCTTTTTTTCCAGCTCAATCTTCGGTTTGTAGAAAGGATGACACTTTTTTCTCCACTCTTTACTTCATGTCTTTGAATTTGGTCAGAAAGCCAAATCATGTCTTTTGTGTTGGTAATAAATGTCGAGGCTGCTCGTCGAACCCCAGTTGCTTCTGGTGCAAAAATTCAGTATTTCATTGTCTCATCGATTGCAAGTCACCAACACCCTGGTTAGAGAACAGTTACAGCCACCTTTCAGATTTCCTCATCCATTCTGGGCATCTGAACTGGTGGCTGCTAATCGCAGACGTGCTTCGTCATTAGCGGAGGTTTCTGTCTGAATTTGACTTTGCTTTTATTTCCAGACGGCACCAGAGCGATGGTTTGCTGGGTGGTCAACCCCAGCTCAGGGCCAATCTCCGGGGCTCCCAGTCCCCCCAGCGGCACACTGCAAAGTCCAGCCTGGAGGAAGACTTAAAGAAGCTCATCACACTTGACAGCCCTCCACCCACTACAAATGAAGAGAAGGTACAGAGAAATGCTTTGAGTTAATATCGTACACTGATCCTGGTATCGTCGGCTACATAAACACTAATTTGTTTTTAGCTCCACTGTTGTTCGTCCGGCTGTTGTCTGTCAATATCTTTTGCAGCTTGCAGGCAGCATCATTTATAAGTGTATGTAAGTGAATGAAGGGCCTTTCCCATCCTTCTTTTCCAATGAGCTGCAGTCATTGAATCTAGTGAAACAGCTTTAGTTATTCTTAAAGTGATCTTGTAACTCATCAGGAGCTGTACAGTATTGCCACTTTAATAAAACTGAAAACTATTTTCTAGCTGGGATGTTGTATCTTGGGTCGTAACTGCATCAATAATTTCCTATCCTGGAGTGGAACCAGCGGCGCTCCAGCGATGCTCAGTAGAGCCATTTGTTTACATCTGGGTTGCACATCACCAGCTGCTGGTATCTCCTCTTTAATCCACTGGTGTGTTTTTGTGCCTCAAGTGGTGAAACAAGTGTGTTGTTTTCCACCTTTAGTGCGAACACTTATCTTGCGTATTTTGCAAAGTTACCATGCTTTGTTGGAGGTTGTTGAAGTAGCTCTCTTTTTAGGTACAAAATTCTCACCGGAGGCTGATATTGCAATGTGACATTTTTATATATCACATAAAATTTGTACCATTATTATCACAGATGATATGATTTGGCATAGCCCTAATAAGAACAAACCCTATAGTGTTTTTATTCAAGGTTTTTCTTCCAATTCATTCTTATTCGCAGCATTTTCTCTCTTTTTACCTGAGTTTTCTTGTCTGCTTCCATCTCTGTGTGAAGCCGTTGTTTCCAGGCCCGCCACCCAGTCGACGTTCCCTTCAGAGGACACTGTCTGATGAGAGTATTTACAGCGGGCAGAGGGAGCCGTCCTCTAGCGTTCAGCGTGACACGCCCACTGACCTTCTTTTCTCCTGCTCCACCATGCCACGTTCACCCACCACCCGTCACGGACCAGGTCGCAGAGCATCACACAAATCCCTCGGTAAATGTCTAGTTTCTGTGGTTGAACTTGTTGGAGGCTCCATCATGCGGTGGGTTACACATTTGCCTAACAAGCGAAAGATCAGTGGGAGGAGACACAAATCTGTTGGGGGTTGCATCTGCCAAATCAAACACGTGGTGCTACCCGCTGTGGCGACCCCTTGTTAATGAGGGAGCAGCCAAAAGGAGTGGATGAAGTGCTGTGCAAAAGTCTTGAGCCACCTCTTTATATTTTGTTCCAAGGAGCCTGACTTTGTTTTCTTTTTTTTTTTTGGTCTTGAGCAGTAGTTCTCCACGTTTGTTTTTTAGTAAGCCAGTTAACACTGGCCTATGAATGATTCAAACATTAACAAGGCACCTAAGTGTAGGGATGAACCAGTTGTCAGTTAACAGAGAACTTAGCAAAGAACCAATTCACCAATTCAGCGTTATTGACGCAGTGTGGGATCATACGGACAGAATAGAACAAAAAGCAGCAAACATCCAAAGAAGAGCTCAGAATGTCCTTCAAGAAGCCTGGAGAACTATTCCTGAAGAAATGACAAGAAAGCTGCCTGAGAGAGTTCAGGCTGTGCTGAAAAATAAAGGTGGTCACACCAAATATTGACTTTCAAGCTTGTTAGAATTGTACAAATTCTGTTTTTGCCTTATATGCTGTATTTCTATGTATGTTTGCATGTTTCAATAAATAGCTGCATCTATTCCCCATTTTCCTAGCAAATTATAAGGAAATGCGGGGTGGTTAAAGACTTTTACATAGTACTGTATATATGTACAATATGTGTACTACTCAAACTGCAGATAATGCGAATGCAGGTAATGAAATAAAAGCATAAAAACATCCAACAAAATGCAATTGCAAAAGTCTTATGGTCATGCCATGCACATATGTGTTGACTATGAAGTTTCCCAACTTCGGTTCCAAAAAACTGCAGATACAAATCTCACTCAGTATGTTTTACTGCGCTCTTTCTCCTTTCCCAGGAGACCTGTCAGCCCCAGAGAGTTTAGAGCTGGATCAAGAGAGGAAGAAACAGCAGCTGCAAGAACCTGTCCTCATGCCTCTGCCTGACACGGGGGCAGATGGCCCGCTAGACTGGGCCCACCTGGTAGATGCTGCCAAAGCCTTTGAGGGTAACCAGACGTCATGTTTTCATTTCCTCCTTGAAAAAACATTTGAAGTGAAGGTTAATTAAGTTGTGGAGTAGATAAATCCACCTGTTATTCTATTTTTTATCAGTAGAGGGCATTGTTACATTGTATTTGTTCTATCTTCAGGTCAAATAACATGACATTTAACTTTTTTTCCTTTTTGTTTTTATTCTTCAGAGCAGAGGCTGGTTTTCCTAGCAGCCCAAGAGGAGAACTCCATGGCTGAGAGCTCAGCAGCAGCCACCAGTCCCCAGCAGGCCGAGCCTCAGGCGGCTCCACTGAGACAGCCTTCGCCAGGGTAAGAGGCCTCAGGTCATGGCTTGGGTCCAATGTTTGCTTTAATCCACTGATTTTTTTTTTAATTTACCCCCACCCCCCAAAAACTGTGCCATCAAAGACAGAATTTTCTTCCAAATACACTGCTGCAGTTCATATCATTAATTATTCCTGCCAATACTGACAAAGATTGGACTAAGAAGCATTTAACCCATGCTTCACTCTGAGAAGTTTGTCCCAGCTAATGTCATGTTGACCTTTTCACAGAGAGACTCCAGCTTGCTTGATGGGGAAGGTGAGCCAGCTAGAATCCATGGTGAAGGTGCTACAGGAGGACCTAAAGAAGGTGAGATATGATACTATTATATTGATTCCTCTCCTCTGTGGCTGATGACACTGCCACCAATATAGATGCAAAATGTAAGTATGAACCTCAGACTGTTTGTGTACCTTTGTAACCATTAGGAGAAGGATGCCAAGGCATCACTGCAGGCTCAAATTGAAAGCCTGCGAGAGGACAACCAGCGTCTCCTCGAGGAGTCCTACAGCGCCTCAGCCAAGCTCAAGAAGTTTACAGAGTGGGTCTTTAACACCATCGACATGAACTGATGCACACAGCTGCTGACTGCTCTCCACTGGGAGAATAACCACTACTCAAGCTGATTTCAAACTTTCAGTCCTGTTCGGTGCACAACAGAATCACTCACAAAAACAGTGTTGCTATTGTGCTGTTACAAACTAGTGCCAACATGGATGCACACATCATCCTTCCTCAGCCTCGTGGATCTGTGGAATAGTCATCATAAAAGACCAAGAAAAAACCAGGGGGATAGACAAAAAGAGCAGCAGCGTGTCAGTTTTCATCAGCATGCACTCCCTTCCTTAGGAGCTCATAAAGTATAACATGTTTTTGTTTCTGACCTTGATGGACTGTTGGTATTCCTGCATGTCAGAGAGAGCAAGATGTCGAAATCTTAAAGGGACTTAAAGTCACTGCCCCCATTTAGCTTCCAAGCTAACCTAATTTTAAGTGAACAGATTTCCGGTTAAGGAAAAAGCATTAACATAAATTTGCTGAATATCGTCCCATGTTGCTCCGATAAAAGTCAGAACTTTCTGAGAATTAGTTGAGAGGTGTGCTGTAAATTTGTTGCTGTTAAGATCTTCAGTTTTCTCCAGTTCACAGATAACAACACGGGTTATTTTTGTATTACTAACCAAAAAACCAAACAAACAGAAGCTAAATGAGATGATGGGAGTTGTCATTTTTGATGGTTAGTGTTGGTAGGTAGGCACAGACAGACAGACCCTTTGCATAGCACACACTGTAAACACTGTAAGGTCGTGTGCCTGTCTGTATTGCCTATGTAAAAGACTGTGCAAGTGTAATGAGGGTTACTGCAAGTAAAACTTGTATAGGACTACTGGTCATATGAAAAGATAAATATATTGTACAAACACAATATGGGTGCCGTACAGATAGAAATCGACCTTTCAGCGTCACATATTCAGATTATTGTAAATATATGATGTTCACATTTATTTTCTCACGCCTTCCCTTGATATGATAATGTAGAGAGTATTTATGTCAAAGATGATGGCCAAGAAAAGAAAAACAGCCATATACAGTTAGAGATGTACAGTATATACCAGTAATGATCCTAAGTGATAAGATGCATCCTTTGACTTAAAAGTTTCCAACAGGAGATGGTGAACCTTTGCTCCAGAGTACAATGGTAGCAGATATAATGATATTTTTAATCCTAAAAACTGTTGCCTGCTGCAGTGGATTGAGTGACAGTGCCACCTAGTGTTGACAAGATGTAAACTACTACAGTGAACTCTCATCCTCCTCCACCTATAGCACGCTAAAATGCCTCAATCTGATCCCTAAATCTCTGGATAGATTCAATCGGTACTGTTATATTATTGCAGATCAGATGTTGCGTAAATCCTGAAATGAGTTTGTAAATCTGCGTGAAAGCCCTCACAGAATCCGGTCTGTAGAAGACCAAACTCAGTCCTTATTTAATCCTCATACTAACTATTTCCTTTTGTACCCTGATGCTGTGCAACTGTATATAGGGAGAATTTAATATTCATCAAAATCGCACCTTCATTCTTATTTTTTACAGTTATTTTTGATGTGTTTCTGCTTTACTGGCTAGTGCAGAGTGAAAGTAGCGACATGAAAGATAAATGGGGGGAAGAATATAGGACAAAGGCCACGAACTGGACCCAGACAAAATGAGTTCCAGGCCTGTAACAGTAGCAGATTGCTCCTATGCCTTCATTCTTGACATGTGTGACAGCATGTGATTCTGTTTCCATTCAGCTGTGATGTGTAAAAACAAACAAACAAAAAAAAGTTTATATCTATTAAAGATATTTTGTTCAAGTACACTTTGTCTTGCTGAGTGGTCTTCTGGTGTGATGTTTGTGGCAGATATATTGCCATATTTAGGCGCACCATTCGTCAACGAGAGAAAAACAGGAAACTAACATAACTGCTGGGGTTATATGAGGTGGCTCTGAGTAAATGGATACCTGTTGGCAGGCTTGTGGCTGCCCGCTGTTGCATTGTGATTAACAGAGAGCTGCTGTTTTTCCACTCAAGCATGATTACACAAGGCGGTTGTCCAGACACATTCAGGGCTGCATGGGATGGATTGATTGATTGATCGGGATACCCTGAGAGAAGGCAGGGTGGAGACGTGGACCGTTATGGATGCAAGAAGTGATCGTGTCAGTCTGTTCAAATTGCTGTTTGTCTATAATAATTTTAAAGGATAATTTTAAAAATGTGTTTATTTTCAAAATTGCAGCTTTAATCAGTTTCTGCCATATTCCTAATCAGTGACTGTAGAAATGGCATGCAGTTGTTGGTTTTCAATACTCATTTCTTATTGCTGTAAAAAAAAGGGCTGGTGGTATTCTTTTTTATTTATTTTTATTAATGTTTAAAAGGTAATGTTGCTACAGATGTGTTTAACTGTTAATATTTATATACCGTAGTTGGCACTAAAATGATAATGAGATGTCACGACATAAGAGCCCAGCAGATTCTAGTTCTGGCTTGATAATGCAGCAAGATTATAATGTCTGCGTATAATGAAGTCATGGTGTGCAGTGTGTCTTTAAAAAATTTATGGAAAATGGATGATAAAGAGGAGCACAAAGGGACTTAAAAAAAAAAAAACTACAGCAGAAGAACAGTATCTGAAAATAGTGTCCTAAAAAAATAGAAAAGAGACCAAAGACAGAGGAAGTCAGCTGAGAGGTCCAACAGTGAGTGTCTACAGCCATCTGCAAAACATGGTTTGATTTCAGCCAGTGATGTTGGGGATCTTGTCAAAAATGATGGAATTATGAAAAGTACCATCAGATTTTGATCCATCATGCAATACCATCTGGAAACTGATTGGCAACAGCTTCATTTTACAGCATGACAGTGAGCCCCAAACACACCGCCAATGTAGTAAAAGCACACCTGGATGGAAAAACGCACAATGGAACACTATCAGTCATGGATCGGCCTCCCCAGAGCCTGGACCTCAATATTATTGAAGCAGTGTGGGATCATCCTGACAGAGAACAGAACAAACAGCAGCCAACATCCAAAGAAGAGCTCTGAATGTCCTTCAAGAAGCCTGGAGAACTCTTCCTGAAGACTACATAAAAGAAACGATAAGCCTAAGAGAGTTCAGGCTGTGTTGAAGAATAAAGGTGGTCACACCAAATATTGACTTTCAAGCTCGTTAGAGTTGTAAAAAAAAAAAAATCAGTTTTTGCCTCATACTGTATACTGTATTTCAGTGTTAGTTTGCACGTTTCAATAAATTGTTTCACCCATTTCCTATTTTTCTACCAAATACACTGCCCAAAAAAATAAAGGGAACACTTAAACAACACAATATAACTCCAAGTAAATCAAACTTCTGTGAACTCAAACTGTCCACTTAGGAAGCTACACTGATTCACAATCAGTTTCACATGCTGTTGTGCAAATGGAATAGACAACAGGTGGAAATTATTGGCAATTAGCAAGACACACTCAATAAAGGAGTGGTTCTGCAGGTAGGGACCACAGACCACTTCTCAGTACCTATGCTTACTGGCTGATGTTTTGGTCACTTTTGAATGTTGGTGGTGCTTTCACACACACACATGGTAGCATGAGACGGACTCTACAACCCACACAAGTGGCTCAGGTAGTGCAGCTCATCCAGGATGGCACATCAATGCGAGCTGTGGCAAGAAGGTTCGCTGTGTTTGTCAGCGTAGTGTCCAGAGGCTGGAGGCGCTACCAGGAGACGTGGAGGAGGCCGTAGGAGGGTAACAACCCAGCAGCAGGACCGCTACCTCCGCCTTTGTGCAAGGAGGAACAGGAGGAGCACTGCCAGAGCCCTGCAAAATGACCTCCAGCAGGCCACAAATGTGCATGTGTCTGCACAAGTTAGAAACCGACTCCATGAGGATGGTATGAGGGCCCGACGTCTACAGATGGGGGTTGTGCTCACAGCCTAACACCGTGCAGGATGCTTGGCATTTGCCTGAGAACACCAGGATTGGCAAATTCGCCACTGGCGCCCTGTGCTCTTCACAGATGAAAGCAGGTTCACACTGAGCACATGTGACAGTCTGGAGACACCGCGGAGAGCGATCTGCTGCCTGCAACATCCTTCAGCTTGACCGGTTTGGCAGTGGGTCAGTAATGGTGTGGGGTGGCATTTCTTTGGAGGGCCGCACAGCCCTCCATGTGCTCGCCAGAGGTAGCATGACTGCCATTAGGTACTGAGATGAGATCCTCAGACCCCTTGTGAGCCCATATGCTGGTGCGGTTGGCCCTGGGTTCCTCCTAATGCAGAACAATGCTAGACCTCATGTGGCTGGAGTGTGTCAGCAGTTCCTGCAAGATGAATGCATTGAAGCGATGGACTGTCCCACCCATTCCCCAGACCTGAATCCGATTGAGCACATCTGGGACATCATGTCTCGCTCCATCCTCCATCCATGCACCACAGACTGTCCAGGAGCTGGTGGATGCTTTAGTCTGGGTCTGGGAGGAGATCCCTCAGGAGACCATCCGCCACCTCATCAGGAGCATTCCCAGGCGTTGTAGGGAGGTCATACAGGCACGTGGAGGCCACACACAATACTGAGCCTCATTTTGACTTGTTTTAAGGACATTACATCAAAGTTGGATCAGCCTGTAGTGTGTTTTTCCACTTTAATTTTGTGTGTGACTCCAAATCCAGGCCTCCATTGGTTAATAAATTTGTTTTCCATTGATGATTTTTGTTGTTAGCACATTCAGCTTTGTACAGAACAAAGTGTTCAATGAGAATATTTCATTCATTCAGATCTAGGATGTGTTATTTGAGTGTTCCCTTTATTTTTTCTGAGCAGTGTATAAAGAAATGAAGGGAAGCTCAAGACTTCTGCACAGTACCGTAGACTACTATGACAGACCCAGGGTACCAATAGATATGTAAATATTATTTTCAGACAGACTTAAACAGTAGTGACCTAATCTATAATAATGTCTTTGAATAATGAAGGTCTCCTGTGTAGCTCCACATGTTTCGATACAACATCTGGCAAACAGTCTAAAACCACTCCTCATAAGTCACTCTAAACGCAGCAACATCTTTGCTGTGTTGTGTGTGGCCAGCAGTGTTGGTCTCTGGCACTAGTGTGGAGATGAGCAGGCTGTTCAATAATTTAGCATTAATGCAGATTATAGCAGAGCTGGGCCCCTCAAAGCAGATTAGAGAAGTTCCTGTCTGCCTGCCTGGCTGCCTGTCTGTCACCTTGTTAAGGATGGTACTGAAACACCGGAACAGTTCGTGGCACATGAAGGTATGCAGCGCGGATCGCATGCAGTTTGGATTCTGTGGGCGAGGTGCGTTATGCGGCACTGTACGGCAGATATACAGAAATGGTAAATGTGCAGTTGCGATAGCAGTTTTGTAATATTGGGAGGATGTAACAGGCTATTGATAAGTAGTGGAAAAGTGTGTGGGGTAAGCACCGTGGGTGAGGGATCTGTGACCTCAGTTTCCCTTGGTTACGACGCTTACAGAGAACAGCAGCTTTGAGTTCTTCAAATTTTAATCTGCGTTTTGCCTGAAGAAACACACACAGAACAAACTGTGCTCCAAATAATGAGAAGTGGGCTTTTTATCTGTCAGGCATGATTAAACTTACGTTCAAGGTCTTTTCTGTGTGCGAAGATCATTTGAAGCTCCTCAGGTATTTTCAAAAGCAATGAAGAAAAGGCTGTGCCAAGCCAGGACCTCTGCTTAGATAACAACACGCTGCTGAAAGAGGAAGAAAGGCACAGTGAAGAGAAGCAGGCTACAGAATTCCTTGATAGCTGGTGAACTGGCTCTGCCAACGCAAACATCTGTACGTGTGTGGCTGTGTGTCTTTGTGTGTTCACTCTGCATGCGTGCATTCACAAATTGGCCTTGCCATGTATTTCTGGGCTATCTTTCTCCGGGGCTTTTGGGATCTCATTTATAGCAGGGGGGGAAAAGGTTCCTTCATTCGGGTTGCCATTTAAGCTCGAATGAGTCTGCATGAAGAGAGGATGAAGGAGAACATACATTCGCGAGAGTTGAATGGGTGGAGGGAGAAACACGAGTGGAAGTCTGGCATACTCGAGGACATGAAAAGTGGACTTTGTCAGTAATAAAAAAAAATACAGGCTCCCAGAGATACAAATATAAGTTGTGGGGAAAATGTCTAATTTTTGGCAGCTTAAGAAAGTAAGCAAAGAGCAGCTTCTCATACATGAGCTCTGGAGGGATAATGAAAGCATTTTCTCTGAGGTTGCGTCCTCAAAGAGTCTGGGATATGTATTTATAGCCTGCATCTGTGTGCTCAGTAACTTGTTTTCATATTAGCATTTCAATATCCGCTTAATGAAATGTTTCTTATTTTCAGCATCAGTGGGCGCTGCAGCAGTATGCATCTCTCTGTCCTCTTTTTCCCCTGTGCTGTTCTGTGCATCCACTTCTCTGTCTCTCTCTCGTACACACACACACACACACACACACACACACACACACACACACACACACACACACTCACACCCTCTCTCTCTCTGCCTGTCTTTCCCCCTCCCTCTGTTTTCCTCTTTATATTCTCTTTAATTCCTTCATCCCCTTTTTTTTCCAACTTGATCTGCCCCTCTCTGTTGCACAGATCTCCCTCCTTCCCTCTCTCTCTGCGTCTGTCTCTCTCTCTCTCTCGCTCTCTCTGACACACTCGGTCTTTTGCTCTCGCTCTGAGTCGTGCACATGCAGACAGCGGGAGAGGGGGGATGATCGAGGTGCACACATGAGGATCTCCTGAACTGCCGGGGCAAGGCAGGGCTGTTGAAGAGAGAAGAAGAAGAGGAGGAGGAGGAGGAGGAGGAGAACTAGAGGAATACTGCAGTGACCAGCCAGCTTCTTTTCTCCTCTATATTTTTCTCTCTCGCTCTCTCTTTTTTTTTTCTCGCTGCTTCACTGCTTTCATCCCTTTTTCTTCTTCATCCCCTTCTCTCTCCCTGTGCCAATTATACCATGAACCTGCCTGCTGCTTGTTGCTAAGGGGAAGCCAACCAGGGGAGCAGAGTGGACCAGACGTTATTTTGTTGTTAAGGTAATAAATGCTTCAGCATTGGCAACTGTCAGGTGTCACAGATGTTGCATTGCACTAGGCTGTTTGCCTACTGCAAGTGAACAGGGCTTTGGGACTCACTATTGTAATATGGCTCTGGCTGTAACTGGAGCACGGCTTGTTATGTGGCTCTTTCTACAAACTCTTTGCCAGTTTTATTCAGTTCGTTTCAGTTGACTGGGCATCTGTGTACTTGAGCCCTTGCAGGGGGTCTGCCCTGTGAATATGTGTCTATGTGCAATACCTCTTTGCGTTTGTCTCCTCATAAACTGGTTTTTGCTGTGTGCTTAGATTTGTGGATATGCATGGGCAGAAACACACACACACACACACACAAATACACACACACACGAGAGGGTATATGTGACCCATTTGGCTTTCTTTCAGCAGCTCTATGCCTATTTCATCTGCTTCTCTTTGACACAAACTTTCAGTTAAAATCTTGGACAGGCCATCTGTGGGTTTGCATGTTTGAGCAGCTTTGTTAGAAGGAAGTTGTACTCTAGAATTACAGCTTCCTGTCCACAGGGGAACTATTGGTATACTATTGTTTTCTTGGAGTATGCAATCCATACTGCCTTCGTCTGTATACGACCCTTAAGGTGGGCGCAAAGATTAGCTGTCTAATGTGCTCAGACTCTAAAAAGAGCACAGACGTGATAGCCAATGGGGAGTGCTGCACTCTGCACTTCTGGTGGCAATAACAAACAGTGAGGCAAGAGCGGATGATTACTTATTCACTCATGCGCATCACCTACGCTCTACGGTGTAATAAATGAAAGTGTCCAACTCTGGTGACAAAGCCACCTTGCACGTCTGCCGCTGTGTAAGCCGGTGACATGGTGATTATCCCCCCCCCCCCCCCCCCCCCCTGCTGTTTCCATCACAGCTATTATCTTTAAAAGTTGTACTGTATTAAGTAGTAACATTGCGAGGTTGCAATTATATAATACAGCTACTCCAAATCCCCACGCCAGCTGCAGGTTAAACGTATGAAGTGCGTTGTGCGTGTGCGTACTCACGTGCGCCTGTCGTGAAATGCCGTGTGGATCCATTGTTCTTTGTCCCTCAGTAGCTTATCGCAGCTCTTTTTTTAAACACAAATAACTCTTAGGATGAATGGTGACACCCCGTGAGCTGCATGCTTTTTTCTTTCTTTCTTGGCAGCTTTCTTCTCTCACACTAAAAGCACCAAAAATTATGAATGTGTTAAACTGCGTGTTCTACTTCCTCACCCTCCTCAAATTGTTAATTGAAAGGTATTTCACATGCACAGGTACCTTCAATGGCAAAGGAGCTGAGGGGCCTTGTGAAGCCCAGTCACCAGGTTATGGAAAGCCTTACTTAAGCAGAATTAATTCCCCGAGTGTGTGTATGTGTGTGTGTGTGTCAGCCTAGAGAAAGTAAATAAATCCCTTAACAGCAGCTCTCAAAGCATGAAGCCTGGGGGAGGTTAATGTTGGGAGTGCAGGCAGTTCAGAGGTAACCATCGTGTGATTGCAGCTAATGGCGTCAACATTTACTTTATGCTTAGCATAAAAACAACAACAAACATAGTGGCCGGCACAAACCACACTCAAACCCACTATCGGTATCACCTCAGTGAAGGTTCATTCATTATGAATATCGGCTTTCTGTTAAGATGACTCATCACCATCGCAGCCACACTCACTGTGCGCTGAAGACACAAACAGCTGTGCTTTATACATAATTAGTGCCTTCCTGATTCCTCCTCGCTGACACGCGTTACTGCAGTGGTTCAGCTTTTTTTTTTTTTAATAAGGTGAACTCAGATACTCCTACCTGAGCGTTCATTAAGTTGATATTAATAAAATGTTATGAGATGGTGTGACACCTGTCTGTGTGTCCCAACATTTTTCAGCCTCCTTAATGCTGCCACACATCAGCACTTGTTCATTAGGTTATTTTAACTAGTTTCTTAAATCTTTATCCACAAACTGTTGAGCGCTCACACTCAGTTGCAAGAGCTCAGTTGTGACCACTTCCTTAAAAGATTTTATTTGAAAAAAAAAATGTAGTTATAATCTTTATTTTTCAAATTAACAGAGCTACACAGTAACCTCATACAGCCCGCGGCAACTACAGAAACACCCGCTGAGGTTAAGGTGTTGTGTGTTCATGATCTGGCTTTGTTGCTTAGTTATTATTCATCAGCCTACCTGGGCTCTGTTATCTGTCTCTGCTGTGACAGGCGTCCTCTTTTTGAGACAGCAGCATGCATTTTGACAGCTGAATGTCACTGCGATAAAAAGGCTGGAGAACTTTTGGTTCTCAAGGGAAATACAGTTACCGTCTGATGTTTATCATTTTTCAGCTTGTTTTCTTCCATCCCTGTTGGATGCTGTGTTTTAATAGCGCATCTGTTTCTCTCGACAGGACTTAGTAAATATGGCAGAGGGGTCCAAAGATCAGGGAGGAACGGGCACCGCTGATCCCGAGGAGGACTCCCCGAACATGATTGTCTACAGAAAGGCAAGGCTGTGTGTGCTGTGGTTTCTATAAGATGTGAGAAACATTTTGCTGAGAGGCGGTGACCCGTATATGGGCTCCTGACAGCCCACTGGTCTGTATGAATGTGTATCTACCACACAGGAAGTCTTTTCTTTTTTTTTTCTTCTCCTTTTAAGTTCACTCCTTCTGGACCCACTTCCTACCACTGTATCCAACACTGGCAAACTTGAGCCCAGCAGTGTTTTAATAAGTTTGCAGTCCCTCCCGTGGATGGTTTTGGCAGTGAAAGGTCCTTCAGTGTCATGTGTAACTACCTCATCCCCGTGGTACCTCACTTCCAATAGCTGCTGTCTGATTGGAGAGGTTTAGCACTATTGGAGGTTAATTACGCAGATTTTTTTCACTTGGGAGAAGTGGCTGATTCTCCAGGGCTGGCCAATGAGGGGATGGTTCTTTCTCCTCAACCCACGAAGAGCTTGTTATTCCTTTGCCAGCACTATGACAACCCACTCAAAAAAAAAAAAAAAAAAAAATAGGAAAAAAGGAAAAAAGAAAAAGAATAAAAAAGCTTCTTTTGATCAGGATTCACTGGCACCACAGAGCCTGCCGTCTTGATTATGGTAAAAATGTGAGATACGAGCCTAACACTGATAACTTTTCCGGATCTCTTGTTTCGTCCTGCTTTTAATCACCGCCCATTCATATAGCCAGGTAAGAAGATTAGAGAAGAAATGCGGAAGAGCAGGTGCGAAATAGCTGTTGACAGCTGCTGCATCACTTGATAAAAATGCTCCTTTTAGGCATGTTGTTAACTACGTGTCGCTGTGGCGTTTAAGGCTTGGTGACAGTTTGAGGAAATCTTTGTAATAAACACTTCAGTGTGCCACTCACCTGGAAAAAGTGTTAGGCTCTCCTTTGACTCTTGATAAATCACTTCTCATAATGATGCTGCTGGCATTTTGTGCTATGAGGAAGTGTCACATGCATTTGGCAAGATAAGAGTTGGTGGAAGTGCATTGCCAGCAAATAGCTCAGTTGTCTACTGTAAATACTCAGCCTGCTAGGATAGCAGTAGGGGCATTTTACATCCTCCCATAATGATCATCAGTGCTGCTGAACCTAGATTTCATGCCGTGTGTCATAGCTGTGGTATTTTACATGGCAGTGGATTATTTATGCAACATTTTTCATGCACCATCTATTCTAAGAAGCTCTCACGCTGCAGAAGAGAACATATAGCTGCGTGTAACACTGCGTATTTCCATGGATTTCACTGTACAGCTTCATTACATAATGCTACACATGCCTGGAGGTGGCGAATTTAAGAGGTTAGTTTTTGCTTGTCAGAATGTTGCCTTAGGGAATATTCATCATTTCATGTTTTACTCACACGCAGTGACAACAGGCAGATGATTCAGTGACAGGATTTTCTGCCCTTCCTGGTTTGAAAATGTGATTTTTGATTTGAAGCTTTTGAGGAAACAAACTGAGAAAGCCATGCAGCCGGATAATCAAAGGTATCTTTGACATCGAAAGGATTAAAAATTTTGGCCAACATATGAACGCATTCACTAAATGTAGGGCAGTCGTTGCTTTATCTACACGCCTGCCAAATTTAAGATGTCAAATGGGCCAAACGATAGAGAGGTGCTGGGTCTTTGAGGGCTCAAGCGCCCGTGGCCTCTGGACTCAGTGGGTGGGCAGCCTGGCGCAGTGTGAAGGCGCCACTTGCAGAGAGGCAGATGGCCACCAATATGCTGTACTGCCTGGGAAAACACCGGCAGCCTAAAGGCTTGAACCTGCAGCTGGGAGACATCAGCATCTTACTGCAAGGAGGAAAGTGTGGTCTTAGTCAAGAGATAAAAATACCACAAAGGGAAACTGTTGAATGTATAGAAGGTTTAAAATACCTTTACTTCTACTGTCATATCTACCTGCAAAAAGTGTTAAGTTAACAGTGTGGGCAGTTAGACAAAGGTGAAAGTGATGTATTTAGCCATTAAAGAGGCTGAGTGCTTGGAGAGAGGAGGGGGAGGTTGTCTCTGTCCGTGCAGCGTAGGTGCTGCAGTACTATCTTACTCTGTCTCTCTCCTCCCACGAAAAAAAGGAAGTGAAGCAAAACAATCCAATAACTGCAGAACGTCTTATTGCCTCGAGAACTCGGAGAAAAAAATTTTTTTGGTCTAACAGACGTGGGCTGCACGCATAATCACACACACACACACACACACACACACACACACACACACACACACACACACACACACACACACACACACACACACACACACACACACACACACCCTTTGTGATGGCTTAATGCACGCTACCTGTTCCTTGTTGTGTTTTCCTTTGCCATGCTTGGCTAAGAGAACACGGTGGAGATGAACAAGACTAGAATTGAGGCTAAAGACAAAAATGAAACTCCAGCCACCATGAGAAAAACTGTTGTGCAGGGAAATGCAATTAAGCTGAGGAGAGAGGCCACATACTCCTCACAAACTATTAATAGCTATAACATCTCTTGTCCCTAAGTGCACATGTGTGTCTTCCTCTTCTTCCCCTCCTCGCTCGGGGCCGAGACTCTTCCGAACTGTGACGCCTGCCTGGCTTTTGACACACACACAGCTAATTAGGAGAACTAAAGTACCCCTGTCCTGCCCAGGGAGAGTTAAGGATTTGTGCTGCCCACCCCCTCTTTTTCTAATCCAGGCTATTAAATGTTAGATGGGATAATCCTTGGCAGTCAACATGTACCTGAAGGCGAGTTTTATAGCTTTTTTGTGTGCGTTACAACCTGCAAGACTTATATCTAGATGGGTTTAAGGGTGGCTTAATGGGTAAATATTAGTAATGAACCATCATACCAGGAAGTTAAAAGGCACTGCTTGGTGGCCTTTTGTGTGTGTGTGTGGTGTGTGTGTGTGTGTGTGTGTGTGTGTGTGTGTGTGTGTGTGTGTGTGTGTGTGTGTGTGTGTGTGTGTGTGTGTGTGTGTGTGTGTATAGTAAGCTTTAACACTGTTACCAGACAGTAGAGTGTAGTTCCCAATTACAGTTGTGCAATTTTCTAGCTCAGGACACTCCAAAAGTTTTAATCATTAGTGCAGGAAAAGCCCCACATAATATAAAGCACAGAAAATCTATAATCCCGAGGACAGTGACTGGGATTGGTTACTAGATGGATGAAATGTATTTGAGATCTTTTTGGTCATCTAAAGAGGTGCGTCGTGATGACTGTAGTGATCTCCTTTCTCTTCAGTGGTCTAACACTGATCTTTCTTCTTCTATCATGTAATACTTGTCTTTTTATGAAAGTGTTTTTAGTATTTTTATGTTATAATATGAAACTACAGAGGAGCTTCCATTTAGGTCCCCCCCTGCAGAGCTGCGAGTTTGGTCGCAGACACTCAATTTTCTTTTCTTTTTTTCTCAACTTTTCCATTTTCTCCCCTCCCGCCCCATTTCTTTATTTCAGCCTTTCTTCTGCTTCTTGTTGATTAATAATTAAAGTCCATTTCAAGCATTGCATCTTGAAAAAAATATCTGCTCCTCACACACACACACACACACACACACACCATTCACTTATTCATATCAAGCACATTTTTTTTATGATTGTTCAGTATTTTTATCCCTCTATGTGCTTCTAAATGTGTAGAGAGGTGGACCACAGGGGAAAAAAGAGAAAGCATGGAAAAAACATATCCATGAAGGGTTAATACCTTTAAAAAACTTCAGATATCTGAGTCATCTGGACACATCTTTACATGCACATCTTACTTGTGCATGTAGAGTGTTATGATGCAAGATAATGGATGCAGTGACAGAGTAAGAAGAAATTACCATCAGTGCCAGCCTTAACCAACGCTACCAGGGATTTACAGCTGTTTGGATCTGCATTCTAGCTGCACTGGCCAGAAAGTAGCTGCTGCCACCCATGTGTCATACTCTCTCTTGGCACTCTTAAGTACCCCAGGGGCCCGCGGAAGGTATATCTCTCCTCTTTTAAGGCTAACCTCCATCCGAGGTGTCTATGGGCCACTATTTACTGTCCCAGTATGCACTCAAGATAGCCAAACACTCTGGATATCAACCATCATTTTTAGCACCGTCTCCCCTTGCACCATGGGAGTCTTTATCTGAGGCGCTGGTATGGGCTGAACTATCAGGGTCATGCTGAAGCCTGTGTGCCTGTATGCTAAGTGCCAGTGTGGGTTGCTTTCCTAGTTGGGTCAATAAGATAAAACAACAGTAACAGCACAAAGCTTTATCTCTTATATAACCAGCTCCGGTGTGTTTAATGTGTTAGCCAGAGTCTCCTTTCCAGTAAAGCAGATGGACCAACACATAAAAATCCTGGAAGTCCACTGAAATCAAATCATAACTGGATAATAATTCACGGGGTTTTTGGCCGTCTGCCCCTTGTGTTGACAGGATTATTCACCTCTCCCATAGACAATGACTGTGACTAAAATAAAAGGCTTTTCTCCGTGAGGATAGTGATTTCTGTGCCGGTGCCTCTCCTGTCTGTTTAAACATCACTAACAATGTGCTCTTAAAGAAGCGCATTTAATAAATGCAGCCAGTTTTTATTGGGAGTGCCGCGTAAAGCTGTGTACACAGGGAGACGTTAATAGGGAGTTTGATGGGCTGGATCGGCACTACTCACAGCTCTCTTGGAGAGCGGATGATATGAAAATACTGGAAATATGAATAAAATTGACTCAGAGAGGATTTCCACAATAGATAAAATTCCCATTAACTGGGCTTGAGGGTTAATGGCATCAGTGAGGACACTGATGTCCACACTGTAAACCCGGATAAGTTGAATCTACTTAAAAAAACCAAGGTAACTCTTTGCCTTAAATTTTCTAAGTAATGAAACAGTTAATTTAACTCAGCCTATTAAGTAAGCACTACTCCATATCCAATTGAACTAAATTGTATGTTCTAATTGACCAAACTTATCTTTTATAGTTCATGAAAAAATAGAATGTCTTTTGATCAATCATTTCCCCTATTCTTTTCATGGTTGTGTGGGGGTTGGAGTCTATCCCAGCTGACAAGGCAGTAAGATGCAGGGTACACCCCGTACAGGTCACCAACCTGTTGCAGGGCTGACACAGACAACCATTCACACCTGTGGGCAACTTAGAGAGACCAATTAACCTAACCCCTGTAACTGCATGTCTTCAGATTGTGGGAGGAAACCCACACAGACACAGGGAGAACATACAAACTCCACACAGCAAGAGTACCAGGCTAAGGTGGAATTGAACCCAGACTATCAGATAGCTATTCTAGCTGTGAGGCAGCAGTGCTAACCACCACACCACCGTGCTGCCCAGTAACAGATATTTTTTACAGTGTTGAACTGTGTCTGTTTAAATTTGGTAAATAAACATGATAAAACTCAGCCCTGCTGAATGCTGGTACATTAACATTTACAAATAACATTTGTCCGTGGAACAATAAAAAAACATGTGAGAGAGCGTTGTGAACAAAAACACCTAAGTGTCTTCTATTCCAAACAGCGAGAGGCCTGGGCCAAGCCGGAATTGAACCCAGACCTTCCAGATGGCTTTCTACCTGTGAGGTAGCCCTGCTAACCATCATGCCATCATGCAGCTGCGCATTAATTCACTCTGTTAAAACTGGTATAAACTAGATTTTTAGCACGTGCAAAACTTGATGATATTAAGTTGTTTGAACTCAAACACATGATTACAATACGATAGACCATCAAAAAGTACAGTCTACTCAGCATTAACAAGTAATGTTCACATTCTAGGCAATTTTAAGTAATATGAACTCAGTTTTTTTAAGTGGAATCAAAATCTGGGTTTACAGTGCAGTTGAACCGCTTTTAATGATAATGATAAAGAATCAACTCTTGTATCATCACAGCTGGGTCACTGAAACCAGCTCTGACATTAGTGGGCTGTGTGAAAACTTGCTGGTTCTAGTGCTGACACACTTGTCACATTTTTCAAAACAAGCGGTTTCATTGCAGCAAAAAATAATCTGCAACATATCTGCATTACTGTTATCTTAAGTGTGCAAAGTGCCTGTCAGGAGGGGATGAAGACCCAAGTGATTAAAAGGGATAACACAGATGAGAGACACATTAAACACAGACTCAAAGACGATTACTTCTGAAGATGTAAAGTCACAGTAAAAGCCCTCTATTTAAGGATGTCCCCCTGAGGAAAATCACACCTCACAAGTGCAGGCTGAGGAACAGCCACAGGATCTGTAGCCGGATTCTTGCTGACACAAAAGTAAAAAGTCAGCCGTGAGTTGATTTGGTCAGACTGAGCCATGCTCGCTTTGAGATGATGTTGCCAAGAGGTAAAGCGGCGACAACAAAAGAAACAGTGAGACATGAAATATCCTGACAGGTGACATCTGCCTTGTGAATTTGGTATTTCAGTGCCAGGTTTTTGCTATTTAATCCAAGCTGATGTTTCCCTTTTGTAAGACCAAAAATATTTACAGTAATTTTAGTAATTTCTTATATTTAGCTTTTATGTGCTCTTATTTTTTACAACTAGTGTCATTAAGCCAGAAATAGATTAACTTTATGTTAATTTGTCTAGCCAGATGAGCAAAGGTCATTGAAATGTCTCACCAGCCACTTTATTAGGTAATACTAGGTAATGCTAATACTTTTGCCTTTTGCCTTCAGAACTGCCTTAACTCTTCATGGCATTGATTCACAAAATTGCTGGAAACATTCCTCGGAGATTCTGGTCCATGTTGACATGATAGCATCACACAGCTGCTGCAGATTTGCTGGTTGTACATCTGTCATGTGAATCTCCCTTTCCACCGCATCCCAAAAGTGCTCTACTGGATTGAGATCTGGTGACTGTGGAGGCAGATTGAGTGCAGTGAACCCATCGTCATGTTCGAGAAACTGGTTTGCGATGATCTGAGCTTTGTGACATGTGTTATCCTGCTGGAAGCCTTCTTAACAGCTCAAAGCAGTCCACCCATTCTCCTCTGTCCTTCAACTTACTGGAAAACTGCCACTCGCTGGATGTTTTTCAGGCCATTCTCTGTAAACCCTAGAGATGACTATGTGGGAAATTCCCAGTGCATAAGCAGTTTCTGAAATATTCATGCCTAAATGTATTGAGTTGGTGCCATGTGATTGACTGATTAGAGAACTGTGTTAATGAGCAGTTGAACAGGTATACCTAATAAAATGTATTAGTGCATGCAGCCTTCAGCATGAGAGGAATTAGCCATAGGTCACGTTTTACTTAAACTGGTCAGCTGATTGACTAATAAGGATGCACAAGCAGAAGGTTCATTTGAGATCTTTAACAGAAAAATCTATCTTCATGATCCTCTGTGCAGATTTTCCACATTTAAAGATAGAAAAAGGATTTGATCATTGCCAACGAATCTGACCTTGCGACTGCATTTCTCTGCTGTTCCTACTTTATCTTCTTCATGTTTCGATCTCAGCTGTAACTGTGACCTGACTTTTTCAAACCCAGTGAGATCTTCTCTAGAAATGCTCCACGCATATTCACGTCTCATCAAAGAGGAGTGAGGATTTTTGTCACTGCAGACAGTTTTTTTTTTTTTTTCAGCGATAGTGTATTTAATCCTTGTGCTGGTAGATTGGCAAGTGATGAATATGCCCTCAATATGCTGAATCAAACTGATGAAGTACAGTGCTCTGATGAAAAAAAGATGCTCATAACCGTGTCTCTGAATGCTTCATTAGACGCCTCTTTCTCTGCTCAGACTCTTAAAAGAAGCTCTCAAAGAATGAAAAATAACAAAAGGATGCACATCTTTCAAACGGCTGTTAATTGCTTCTGACAAAGACGAGCACAATGCAGCACCTTTCAGCCTGTCACACAATCAAGACTGCGACATATACTGATCAACAACACTTTGAGCAACCATACAAATGTGCTGTAACTGAGGCACCATCTGCACAGCCATTTATATTGTTTACAGACACATCTGATAGGTCGATAGAGAGACACGAGTTTCGCTTAAAATAAAAGCTCTGAGTCAGATGAGCGAGAGACAGACAGAGTATCATCTGTGTACTGCTGAATCGCAGGTAATGATGGAGTGTCAGTTGGTAGAGTGGTGTGACTCTGTGTAATTGTCTCTGGGTAAAGGCTGAAGCAGGGATGAGTCACCCATGCCCTAAATGTTAATTACCCTGGCTAGCTAGTCTGACTAAACAGGGCTTGGAGGAGAGACCAGACCATTTGGTTCTGTTCCAGAGCAGGGACATGCACCCCCAAACAAATTCCCCTGCTTGGGTTCACTTTAGACCACCCTGATTCAGTAACTTTGCCTCTTGGGATATCTCTGTTGAGCTGTGCACCGTCACAACACTTCCCCATCATTTAAAAATTAATTGGCCAAACGACTGAAATGTCCTTGCACGTCTGTCCCATGTAGTTGCCGACAGAGACATAAAGGTCTAAATAACCCATTTGTCAAAAATGACACGGTTATCCTGTGGTACGTGGAGGGATTTCAAACTGAATTTGTGACATTAGGAAGACTGCACTATTTTCCATCATGGGAATGAATTAGATAATCACTGGCACATTTCTTCTTGTTTCCGTTTTCAACTTGAAAATAATAGAAATGTCCTTGTGGGAGACCTTGCTGTGTGCTGACTCCCATTTCCACTCCAATTGTTCTGCTGATAACTTATACATCAGAGGCCCAATCCATAACAAAGCTGTGATTACTTTTATCAAACTGAGTGAGAGAAGGGAAAATGCTGAACCTGGAACCTTGGCTAGACTTGCTCTTAAACTTTGGTCTAAGGGCAAGTACTTTCAGGAGTTTAGCTGTATATGTGCTTTTCTCTACATCAAGCTCTGCAAGAGTAAAAAAGAAAACAAAAACATTCATATTAATCCCACCTTCCTTTACAACCAACTACTTGGATGTGTTAGGCAGTGTGAGCTTAATTCATTTAGACACTCCTGCATCCTGTCTTTAATTTGACACCATAGCATTTGCTTTAGTTGGAAATTGGTCTTCATTAGCAGAAAAGAGAGGAAGGGAGCGCCGAAGCTTTTAAGCTCGTAATAATAATCAGAATCGATCGGGCTCGGGCCAGTGGGACATAGGCGGTGATGACGGTGCAGTAGGGTGGTATCACCAGAAGAGCATAACGTGGTTAGTCCCATGCTTCGGAAGCACAGCTGGTAGAAAGCAGCAAATGCATATTGATAAATGTTTTCTGCAGCAAGAGCTGTCAGTTGCTGTTGGTTTTGCTGTGATATTCGTGTTCTCTCAAAATCTCCAGTTGCACAATGCTGCAAGAATTACTCTCAAAGAAGCTAGTGGCCAAGAACATAATAATATACTTTTATTCACACAGTCCAGCTTCATCAACAAAAAAGCTAGGCTGCACTTTTGGAGACATTTTCTAATCATAAAAATGGCATTGCCGTATGCACACAGTACTGCAGAAGCTCTCCGAGTGAAGCTGCAGGTTTCACCTTAACAGGTGATCACTGAACAGGTTTAAGACGTTGCATGCGTCAAGGGATGTTTGTCATTTCTAACAGCTGCAGTGGAGGAAAAATGTGTCTAAAAATCACAGTGATTTTAAAAAATGGAGGGTCCAGCAATCCATGCTTATATCATACACTGACTAGCCAGGTGTGAAGGTAAAAAAAACACAGATCTAAAAAAATAAATTAAATAAATGGTTGCAATCTGTTGTACATCAGCTTTATTCAGCTCCTTCCATCAGTTTTTGTGTGTACAACTGACAGCAACCCTGTGAATGCCTTGTCTAACAGTGTACATCGTTATCTCTGACTGTATAATTTATCTCCTCGAAGCTATGCAGAAGAGTTCTTGGTGAGAGTTTGTGGAGGCACTGAAATGCAGCCAGAGAGCAGCTTAAGCAGCAGGCTTTTCTTCATTCAAAAGATTTTTTTTTGGCTTTTGGACATAGCTGAACAACAATTTGTTTGAAACACACTAAGACCTGCAGTAGACTGCTAGTCAATTAGACAATAGAGAATTTAGATAAAATAAGGATAAGATTTGGACTTACTGGAAGTTTTCTTTTGGCAGAAGATAGCTAAGGCTCCCAAACTGCAGCCTATGCATGTTGGCACAGAGAGAACTGCAGGACTGTATGTAGAAGAGGGAGACTGAGTACGAGTACTGAATCAAAGCTGACCTCATTCACATACAACATGAATCACACAGTATTTTATAGCATGTTTCCTTTTTCATATTTATAGTTTTTAAGGTGTTTTATATGAATATAAATAGTTATCAAGAAGAGCAGACTTTTGAGATATACAGTTATGGCTAAATGTTAATAGTGTTTGTCTGTCTGCTGCAATTGTAATAAACTGAGGGGACGCATGCTCCTTTCTCTATATAAGGAAACAAATTTACCTCGAGGTAAAGTGGAAAAGGTGGAGAGGATGTTGTAAGAAAGAAGCCTGCACCACTAAGGCAAAATAAATAAATAGATAAATAAAGCAAGCAGTAGAAAGCCCAAGTGAAGAAACTGAAACAACTGTGTCCAAGGAGGAAGCCAGAAAAGATACACCTCTCCAAAGCGTTTCCATGGGAGTGACAATGATTTAAAAAAAAAAAAAAAAAAAAAAAAAAGTGAGACTTAGGCTGAAATAAAAGTTTGAGCATCAAAGTTGACATGATAAAAAAAAGAAAAGAAAAAGACCAATAGACCTTAAGAGAAGGATGAAAACAGATGAAGGAGAAGGACCCCTCCACCACCCAAACATCCACCTGTAAGCTCAAAGCCTAGATGCTAAACTGTTTTGCTATCATAATGAATAATAATAATAATAATAATGTGACTGGGTCCATTTTTTATAAAAGCACCAGAAGTTTTGGGGTCATGCTGTAGCTCAGGAGATAGGGCGGGTCGTCTACTAATTGGAAGGTTGGTAGTTCGATCTCTGGCTGCTTCAGTCTGCATGCCAAAGTATCTTTGGGTAAGATACTGAACTCCAAGTTGCTCTCCGATGCGTTCATGAGAGTTTGAATGTTGCATAGAAAGGACTTAGGCGTAAAAAAAAGTGATTGCATGAATGGGTGAATGAGTCATGTTGTACAAAGCACTTTGAGTGCTCAAGTAGAAAAGCATTATATAAGATGTCCATTTACCATAAGAAAATGACACTGCTAGCTAAGTCATAATCTTCTTTAGCTTAAGATTAATACTCAGTCTTAAATATTTAGTTAGCCATTACATAATACAGTGCTTTGCCAAATAAGAGTTGCATTTTCTCTTTTCATCACAGAACTTCATTTCTCTCCTTTCAGTTAATTTTTTTTCAGTAAAATGTCCTATTCATGGGTTATTACTGCATAGAGTTACTTTCAGCGGCTTCTGTATTCACAAGGGGTCACCACAGCAGGTAGCTCCACATGTTTGATTTCGGCAGATGTTTATGCTGAGTGCCCTTCTTGACGCAGCCCCAAAGGGATTTGTGCCTCCTCCTGGGATCAAAATGGGGATCTTTCAGTTGTTAAGTGAATGTGTAAACCGCTACACAACAGAGTCACTAATGCCCTAAGGCCTGGTCAGTGAAAACTCTTCATAAGTTAACATTGTGTAAGAAATAGTAAGATAGTTCTGATGTCCTCTAAAGCAAGTGTGGCAGAGCAAATCGCCTTCACAATCCCTCTCTGCATTACAGCCTGCTGTCACAAGCAGATAGGATACAGCCAGGGAAAGAACACTGAAATGGACACTACTCTTCATTTTGAAATATGTTGAGAGGATTTTTAGATCACAAAGCATGGCTAGTCCCTCTCTAAGAAGCCTATTCAATTATTCAAGGGGGGTGTGACGGTTAGGTTGCAAATTCTAGCTTTGCAGACATAATACATGGTTCATTTTTGGCTCCCCTGGGGTGAAAGAATAAAGGATTTATGAGCAAATTTGGTTGCTGCCTAGCAATTCTTTAGTTAGCAGGGAATGTGGTCTGTTGACATTATAGATAATCGATGAGCAGTAAGTAAAGATTTGATGCCATAAAACACATCTACTGTAGCTTCTATTGATTCCATCATTCAGTGTATTAGCCTGTAAGGCAACACAGCTCTGTGACATATATATATATTTTTTTGCCTGTGATGCAGCTGTAGGAGTGCCCTGGCCACCTCAGGACTCATGTAGTTTCATTAAGAGTCGTTAGTGTATGACAATTGGACGAGCGGTGTGTAACAGAGAGGATGACAGGGTGACAAAGGCCAGCACTGTGCACATCTCTTCAGCAGCTCCCTATCAGGAAGAGGAGTCATCCCCTCAGGGACCGAATGCAGCAAAGCACATTACAAGTGTGCGGTGTTGCCTGATGCCCCATGGCACTGCAAGATGAGATTTTATCTCCACATGTCAGCCCAGCTGCCCCGGATTTCATTACCTGTAGCTGCAAGTTGGAGGTAACAAGGCTTTATTGCCAGCTTGGTAAATCTGTCATCCAGCGAGAGTCGAGTTGCTCTGCAGCAGACTTGAAATGCTCCTCTAAGAAAAATAGTCTAATGTTATGTGATATTACAAATAAAACTGCTGGTGAATGTGCATTGTGCTGTCTGATAGCAGGTTGTTCTTGTGTGAGTATCTGAGAATCTGTGTGGGTCCTAAAGTGCACCCACCTCCCCGGGCTCCACAACACCTTCTCTGTCCTTTTTCAGTTCATCCCTCTGTTGTCACTGTGGCATTCTTTGCCTCTAAAAGCCCGTCAGAATCCTCATGCATGACGAGAGCCAACACAGGTAATAGGGACATCAGTTCTGGAGTAACAACAATGTGTGGGTGACAGCAGACAGTGAGGAAAAACTGAAGGGCAGGCAGGGTGGGGGTGGGGGGGCTTAATGAAACAAAGTGCCATTGTAAAGAGCCTCTCCTATACAGCAACCATGTCAGAAAATCCATACATCTTCAGAGGTCAAGGGCCTCTCTTTCAGGCCAATTTCTTATAAACATAGGAATTCATAAGGAACAGAGATAAAAAAAGCAAAACACAAAACAACATCATTATGAGCTGAGGGATAAAATGTGTGGAGAACTGAGCCATACTGCGTGTCCCTGGAGAGGGGGGAATGTGGAGCAGTCGAGCAGATGGCATTATAGAATTATGACATGAAACGAGAAAGGGGGAAAAAAAAAATCCTTTGGATCAAAACTTGGCTAAGCTGATTAAGATATGATACATCATTTGGCTGTAAGTGTATATATGCCAAACGCACATGCATGAATAACTAATCCAGCAGTTTACTGGTGATGGGCTAATACAGAACATGTACGGATGGTGTAGGCGTGAGTGTGTGCATCGGAAAGATGTGCATATAGATGAGAGGTATATGGATCGAGTTCAGAGAGTCGACTTTTATAATTATACTGTTACTAAAGAACACATCTTATAATCTCAACCAAAGCCCTCAGGAGCTGGCTCCATGTCTAGTGTTCCAGGCCAATCAAATATCACATTATCACTTCTACAAAGGGACATGGCGCAAGTCTGTCTTATTGCCGACTGTGTTATTGTCAACTTCTGAAGCCAAAATCTGTCATCAAGGCACCCCTAGCAGCCTCTGGTTTCCTCCTCTCCTCTTGCAGATGAGGAAGCTCTGCAGTGGCAAGGTCTCCTGCATCTCCCACATCAAGAGCAGACTTGTGTGCACAGTGAGGGACGAGGCCAACCTGGACATGTCTCATCCCGTTTCTGTAACCCAATTATCACCGGGGCTTAAGGAATGGGACCAAAGGCTCAAAGAGTGGCATGTCAGGGGGCAGAGACAACATGAAAGACAGAGCGATGGTACCTTTGCTGCAGACATTATTACATAATTAGCAGGTGCAGTGCCCCAGATCTGAAGATGCACCTAAGATGTATTGATCAAGAAGGGGAAAGAGATTCAAAGAGCGCTTGAATTCAGTGCCACCTCTGTCTCACGCAGACACCCGATCTGAGCCCCCCCCCCCCCCCCCCCCAGGTGCTTTAAACGGTGAGCATCCTCAGAATAGCACAGCATTATCCGCTGCCTCTCACACAGCACGTTCATACTCTTTTCATCTCCACTTTTGCAGTGAACATGCTGTGACGTGGAGGCAAGACTCAGACTCCTGTGATTGAGAAGCTACGGCAGTGAGTGCGAGGAGAAATCAAAAGCTGCTAAGTGACAGAAAACCCTCTCTTCACAGATCTTTGGCAGTCAGGGAGACGCTTGCAGATGCTTTCTGTGTGGTGCGGGCTATTAGGTTTCTCTGCATTTGTTTGCATCATCCCCCCCCTCTCATTTTCATTTCTCCACATGCCACAGCCTTCGATTGCTTTTCTGTCTCAATTAGAGACTAGAAACCAGAGGAATGCTTCTCCCACATTTACATATACTGAGTCCCACATTTCAAATGCAGGTGGTATGAAAGGTGTTTGCGCTGAATGTTACAACCCTGCATTGAAATAGCTGCGAATAAGTGATCTCTGAGGTAAATCTTGCAAAAGAATAAACTGCAGGTAACACTATTCACTCCCAGTGGGGGAAATTACCTTTGACCTGTTGTGGCTGTAGCTGTTATTGATTTCCGACATGTATGATATCATACACAGCAGAGTAAAAGCAGCCAGTCGAATGTGAGGCGTTCGCTGGCCTTCATTTGAGACAGTTTTTCTTTTAAAAGTGGCCCCTCTATCAATGCAGCAGACACCCCCCCCGCACTCAAGCCCTTAGCAACCAATGGAGTATCTAACAACAGACATTTACAAGAGGGGAGATGTTCTTTTTCTGTCCTCCTTGAGTCTCATCAACAGAAAGGTGACCTGATGAGTCACTGCGGTTTGTGGGCAGGCTTACACTCGCCTGAGTAAAGGCTGTCTTAGCTTAGCCGTCGTTCCATTTGTAGCTTGCACGCAGGAACTTTGCCAACCCCAAAGCTTTGATTTTTAAGCATCTCATTTGATGTTGGAGAATATAAAAGGAGCTTATTAATTCCTCTTTTAAAAAAAGCAAAAAAAAAAAGATTTGACAACAAGATTATCCCTCTTGTCCAAAGAACTGGATCTGTAATTGTAATTTAGTCGGGCTGGCATGCTGCCCAGTGCTAGAGCCAAACTTGACAAACTTTTAATTGCTCTGCTCCTCTCGACACTAATGTTGCCATAGAAATTTACACACACTGAACCACACCGATCTCTGAAATCTCCATATCACGCCCACGCTCGTTTCCATAAGGGACCCTCGACTGGCCCAAACAAGCAGCTAACATCCTCATCAACACTTTCTTTTCCAACATATGGGTCCGACCAGTTTAAAGGGAAGCGTGGGATCACAGTTGCACACTTCTGGATCTCATCTTTCCTTGAGGAGCCTTCAGCTGTATGGGCAACCCAGCAGTGGCTAATTGGGCTTCACATACAGCCCTATACCTCAGTGCTTCCCCTCACCAGGACAGGATCACTATTGTGCCATGTAAAAACAAACCTTTAATTACCTCCCCCAGGGACATTATGTTTTTGGCAGCGTTTTGCGTGCATGTCATTCTGTCTTTAAACACGATAGCTCGAAAAGTTTTGAATGAATTCTGATGAAACCTTGTAGGGGTGTGGAGCGGGGTCGAGTTAACAATCCATTCAAATTTGGCTCACATCCACCGAGGCCGTCAAGGTCACCTTAATGATTTATTGGTCGAAAAAGCCTTGTAACTTAGAAACTATGATTCTTACGAGTGTGGGGTGTACTGTCAATATATAGAAAGCACCATATAAAAATTAAAAATATGTCAAATTTGACCTCTGACCTTTCCTTCAAGGTCAATAGATTGATCACAAGGTCAAAGTGATAATAAAGCCACATAGAGATTCCTTCTGCCATTGTTTGTATTGACAGCATTAAGGCATATAGGGAATGATATATGGGGATTCTAAATATCACATTGCCTTGGACGTCTGACCTCTTCTTCAAGGTCAAATAAGGTAATAATAATTTGTGATAAATAATTTGTTTTGGCAACATTTAGGAAATGATGCTGGTATATGGGGATTCTAACTGTCACATTATAGTTTGTATCCAAATATCATGGCACACTTGAACTCTGACCTCACCTTTACATTTCATATCTGCCTTTTTTTCAAGCTGACCCGAAAATGTGTTCTATCTTTAAAGAAAGTATCATCAAGAGTAAGAGAATAAGCTGCCTATTTAGTTAGAAATATACTGTAGTATAATATAATTCATGTCCAGTTATTTACAAATCAATACCAATTATCCATGACCTACTCCTACATAATGTCTACCATGCTACCCTTAGCTGATTTTTATTGCATTACAAACTTCTTAAAGCATGTTGGAAAAAAAAAAAAAAAAAAACAGTTTCCAGATTGCAAATGAATCCACCCAACTGGACTAAATGAATCCACTGAATTTGCAGGAGATGTTTACATGGAGCACATGTAAATATTAAAAATCACAAACAAAAAAAAAAAAAATCAATTGTTTACATATTTATTGACAGGTTCGCAGATTGCTCCACTGAGCCTCAGATTTCGCATCTTGCACACATAACGTTCAGCAGGCTTTCATGAAATGATGTTACCAGGAGTGCAGATTTGAGTGAATAGGATTCATTTTCTCCGTGTTCAGCAATTAACTTTAGTGCATTTATGATCCATTACCACTAATGATTACGGGGATTACGTATGAAAGACACTGGCAAAAGTGAAAATGGCTTCACTGGTGTGTAAAAAGTTTTTTTTCAGCTGCAGGACCTGATGGGAAAACAGTTGTTTATTGCAGAAAAGAAATGGCTTTTTTTCTGCAGGGTATTCCTGTGGAGATGGCAATTTAGAAGAAGTGGATCACTGAATATGTCTGTTTCAGGCTGCTGATGCCTCAGTGAACTGCAATACCAAACGTAGCAGGTGATTTGGTGTCTTTCCTGTCCACATGACTGTGCACGGTTATGTGCCAGTGTCTGAGGGAGTTCACTCAAATGTGATTCATTAACACATCTCTAAAGCCGTCCAAGTTTCCAGCATTCACAATTGGCTGGCAGGGTTTTTCCATGTGAAAGAGAAGGGGCGTCTTCTCTCTCCAGCAGGCTTTATTCTCACCTCGTTCCCCAGGGCACCACACACCAGCTGGAACTCACTTAATTATGCACCCAGTATGGTGCAGAGGTCAAAGTGGCACTTTGATGAGGACTGTATGACAGTCTGTGTGTTTGGAGAAGTTATTTGTCATCCACCAAGTTGTGGACCAGAACACAATTTATGCAGTAAATATATGAAGAATGTGTAACTTCTTTGCAGAATATACATTTTTACATTGTGTCCTTTATCCACATGAGACCAACCCAACATACACTCAACAGCCACTTTATTAGGTACACCTTACTAGTACTGGATTGGACCTCCTTTGCCTTCAGAGCTTCTCTAATTCTTTTAGCATAGATTCAACAAGGTGCTGAAAACATTCCTCTGAGATTTTGGTCCATACTGACATGATAGCATCACAGAGTTGCTGTAGATTTGCTGGCTGCACATCCATCATGTTTTTCCAGTCTTCCATTGTCAGATTTTGATGACCCTGTGAAAACTGTAGTCTAAGTTTCCTGTTCTTGGCTGACACCATTCTACTCTGACCTCTGGCATCAACAAGGCATTTTCTCCCAGGGAACTGGTGCTCACTGGATATGTTCTCTTTTTCAGACCATTCTCTGTAAACCTTAGAGATGGTTATATGTATAAAATTCTTAAATCCCATTTTTCCCCCATTCTGTTGCTCAGTTTGAGCATCAGCAGGTCATCTTGACCATGTTTACATGCGTAAATGCATTAAATTGCTGTCATGTGATTGGCTGGTTAGTTGTTTGCATTGATGAGCAGTTCAACAGATGTAACTAATAAAGTGGCCAGTAAGTGTATGCAGGTAGCTAACAACTAATAAAGATTCGTGTTATTCCTAGACTGATGCAAAAGCAGGGAACATATTTAGCTCCAGCATATAGAAAAAAGTGAAATATTACAAAATAATTTCATATTTTTAAAAAAAATCATCTTATATGCAAAAAGACAAATACTTTCAAACTAATAAGTTCAACATAATAAAAGTTAGAGCTAACAAAGATTATAAATGAAATCAAATGGAAGGATACAGGCCACATTACTATGCCAGTGGTGTCCTGCGAGACCGCAAGTGTCTGAAAGTGGAGGTACTGCAAAATACAGAGCTCATAACAACACAGTTGGGGTGAAAGTGGTGTGAAGGCGACTGTTCTGTGATTCAGAAAAAGGGTGAGTGCAGCCATCTGCTGTGAAGGAACAGAGTTCAAGTTAAAAGCAGTACACAGACACACAGCAGCAGACAGCAATCTAAACCGATATGCAAAAAGAAAGCGTGAATGTTGGAAGCTAAGTGACACGACAAATGACTCAAATTGGAAATTAAAGCAAAAGCACGCGATATACTGTGAGGCAGTTAGCTTATTCAAGCTGTTTACCGTGGTAATCCTGACTACTTTCTCATTATGGCAAAGAATAGAAGGTGTGATGTGGTCTTGACCTTAGATCAGCAATGACCTCCAGAAGGTCTGCTGTAGGGAAGAAGAACAAATTAAAATGAAAAATTGTACACACATACACACACACACACACACACACACACACACACACACACACACACACACACACACACACACACACACACACACACACACACACACCAGGATATTCAAAAGAAGACAAAACCAGAGCTGCTTTAGGGAATGACTTAGCAACACTTTTCAAAGCTTCATCACTATTTCATCTTCATACACCTCACACTGATGTCAGAATCATCTCCAGGCCAGACATTTTTCCCTGCGCCCATCACCTGGACATCGGTCATTTGCCTCACTGCCCCAAATCTGTTTCAACAGTGACATAGTATGTGCCTGAGTCTCTTGATGACTACTGAATCATTAATGGCACTATTACTGCCCGATCCATCTTTAAACAGCAGCGGTCTTATTTCTCAAGACTGGGCCAGTTTTAAATAGCTTCATCTCTGGCCATTTTTGGAAAACAAATGGGCACAGATTTTCAATTAGTAGGAGAAATGAACGTTTCCACACTTAAAGCCTGCCAGCATATTGCATTCACACGATGGTTATTTATGCCACTGATGCTCCCGTTTGGTTTTCTGTCACTTCATTAAACACGTGGCTTAAATGTGTTTTTTGAGCTGATGTCCTTGTTGTTGGCATTGTCATATTTCACCTCAAGCTCCATCTGCACAGTCTCCCTTCATCTTCACCCTGCTACTGGAGATATACAGAGCACTAGTGCTGCCTTAAGATAAGGTGGACAGATGACAACATGTACAAACACACAGCTGTACACTGGTACAAATGTGCACACATGTGCTGCAAATGCAAACATACAATATGGTGGCAGGATACACAAGATAGTCTTCTCTTGATAATCATTTATAGAGCTTGGTGGCAAGGGACAAAGTGCTCTTATCACTTGCATGCAGCAATGTGCAGTGCTAAACAACCCTCCACACCATGCTGCAACGCCATTAGCCTGTGCATCAAGTAGATACAGTGCACACTTTTTTGTAGCTGTGCCAAGAGCTTCTTGTCTGCTATAGGGAGGTAATGAGTTCTTTCTGTGGAGAAATACTCAAATCAACACCCATTATTACACAAAAACAAAAGGAATTCACATGTTGTCATGTCTCAGTGGATTTGAGGAGTCCTTCAGAGTTGATTTCAAAGTTTTTGTCCTGTTCCTTTGAGTGGAAAATTTCTCTTCTAAGATGTGATGTTTCACATTGCGAGTCCCTGTGCCCCTGATTGTGCTAATGTAAAACTGTTTAGGCCCACATGTAGGTGAAAGAATTTCTAAAAGACCAAGGAGTGTTGTGGTGGTAATTTAGATGGAGGACACTGGAGGTGAAGGGAGTCATCAAGCTGAAGAAGAAGTCCTGTTGGGTTTGGTTAGCCTGTGGGACTGTGGAGGCAACTGATGGACTTGTTTCCAGTGGGTGTTGGACTCTGCCAGGGCTGCAATTTGTCACCAATTCTATTCTGTTCACAACTTTAGCTCCCTCCCTTCCCATTTTGTGAGAGATTTATAACCAGATATGAAGCAGTCTCCATAGTGGCTGTTCAATAATTCATGCTGAGACACTCTCTTATACTTATGGTGAGAGATTGGTAATTGTCTTGCCACACGATTGTCTTGCTTTCTATCATTGCTGTGCTCTGCATTATGTATGATATTAATTCATATGCATCTGCATCTTATCTTGTTGTAGATTTATGGGGTGTGTTTATGAATCATCTATTTAAAGCTTTGCCAGGGAGGATGATTACCTTTTTAAAAGTGGTTGAGTAAACAGGCAGCGGTGTGCAAAACTCTGCTTATTTTTTCTCTTTACACTCATGCACTTTTTTGACATTTTGGCTGGTAAGGCTTCTTGACAGCCACTCTTCCACTGAGACCATTTCTGATGAGGCTTCAGTGAACAGTAGATGGATCAACTGAAGGGTCAGATGCATCTCTCAGATCTTGTGTCAAGTTGTTGCTGGATTTTTTTCTATTTCTTAAGGACATGACCTTCAAATAGTGTTCATCTGCTGTAAATTGTTTTTAAGGTCTGTTGCTTCTAACGGCTGGCCCGATCCAAACCTGGGTGGTGTTCTGTTATTGGAATTCTGTGCAGTTTGTCCATAACAAACATCATGTTTGAACATAAGGATATCCATAAATGGACGTGGCACCAGGAGACCATAGATTACAGGTCGATGATCGATTTTGTATCATCAGATCTGCAGCTGTATGTTCTAGACACTTGAATGAAGAGAGGAACTGAGCTGTTAACTGATCACCACCTGGTGGTGAGTTGGATCAGGTGGCAGGGGAGGATGCTGGACAGACCTGGTGCAACTATACTTATAGAGATTGTGTGCTGGGAACGCCTGGCAGAGGCCCCAGTCTGCAAGATCTTCAACTCCCAGAACAGAACTTCTACAGCATTCCAAGGGAGGCTGAGGGCATTGAGTCTGAATGGACCATGTTCTGCACCATTGTTCAGGTGGCCGCATGGAGATTTGGTTGCAAGGTGGTTTCGTGGCGGTAATTTAGATCGTGGACACTGGAGGTGAAGGGCTTGGTTAGCCTGTGGGACTTCAGAGGCAGCTGATGGATTTGTTTCTGGTGGGTGTTGGATTCTACCAGAACTGTCATTTGTCACCAATTCTATTCATATTTTTTATGGACAGAATTTCTAGGTGAACCCAAGTGGTGGAATGCACCTTGGTGGCATCAGAATCTCATCTCTGCTTTTTGCAGACAATGTGGTCCAGCAACAGGTGGTGGCCTCCAGCTTGCACTGGAGTGATTGGCAGCTGAGTGTAAAGCAGTAGTTATGAGAATTAGCACCTCCAAGTCTGAGACCATGGTTCTCAGCCTGAAATGGGTGGAGTGTCCACTCCAGGTCAGGGACGAGTTGTATCTTGTGGAAATGAGCTTTCTCTGAAGGGTGGCTGGCATCTCCCTTATAGATACGATGAAGAGTAGAACCACTGCTCCTCAACATCAAAAGGAGCCAGTTGAGGTGGTTCAGACATCTGACTAGGATGCCTCCCCGGCACCTCTTGGGTGAAGTTTTTTGGGCATGTCCTACTGGGAGGAGGCCCCGTGGCAGACCCAGTACACACCGGAGAGATTATATCTCTTAGCTGGCCTGGAGGAGGTGGCTGGGGAGAAGGAGGTCTGGGTTTCTCTGCTTAGGCTGCTGCTCCCGCAACACGGCCCAGATAAGTGGAAGAAGATGGATGGATGGATGGCCTACTGCTTCTTCTTTTGTCTTCCACTTGTCAAGTTTCCTCAAATTTTTAGGGCATAATGCACACCATGTTTTCAGTGAATAGCTTAATAGCTCTTTGGGAATCACCTCGATGGTGCAAAAATATACCCATTTTTGGCATTTTCTTGTAGATTCAACTTAAGAAATGGGAACACATTATGTGTTTTTGCAACAGGCTGCTAGTAAAAATTCGACATTGTTTCTTTGCTAAGATGTTTGTTGTAGGCACGTTAGTTTATCCCTTGAGGTTAGCTGTCTTTTCATGCTTGAATGATTCATAGTTCAGTGTTAAATGGATTAAGAAACAAAAAAACATTCCTCTGAAAATGGTCGAGTACAAGGACTGGACTGAAAATGAGTAAAAAAGGAGTCAATGTCCAAAGAAAACTTTGAAAGACCTTCAGAAAGCCTGGAGAACTATTGCTCATAATAATAATTAAGACTCAAAAATTGTGCAAGGATTCTGTCAATAACAGAGAAAAATCAAAGTAAATCATTGTAACTGCTAACAAAAGTCATGGTACTGCTACACTGAGCAGTATGACAGTTTTAATATGGTAATATTTAGTAATCTTATTGTTTCCAATGTTGCCATCACAGTGTAGCTTTTTAGCATGCTGACATTTGCTAATTAGCACAAAAGGACACATAATAGTCAAAGCTGATGAACTATACTCTAGAGGGTGACTCCTACTAATCACCTACTAATTGGATGGTTAGTGGTTCAATCCCTGGCTGTTCCAGTCTGTGTGCCAAAGTATCCTTGGGCAAGATACTGAACCCTGAGATCTCTGATGTGTTCACTGGAGTGTGAATGTTAGACAGAAAGCACTTAGGTGTTGAAACTTGTATGAATGGGTGAATGAGGCATGTTGTATAAAGCACTTTGACTGCTCAAGTAGAGTAGAAAAGAGCAATATAAGAACCAGTCCATTTACTCAAATTTGAAAATTTGCCAAGCCGACTGGAAGGGTAAGAAACCACTAAGCTTATTGTAATTCATCTTTAGCAATTTATCTAATGATTGCTGCAAGAGTTCACTTAAAACCACAAATATTGTTGTACAGAAACACCAAAGACCAAATTCAGTAGGATTCCTCCTCCAGTAGCCATAAGCTTACAAAATTTGTGTCAGTGTCTGTTGAGATGTTTTAGACAAAAACAAGGTGGTGATTGCATCAGCTGACAATTCAGAGAGCATGGCTAAAAACTGAAAATCTCTTGTAAATAAATAGGTAAAATGTCCTCAGCAAATACATTTTTGTAGCATCATATGGAGCCTGTCACCCCACACTGGAGTCTGTCCCCAGTTCACCAAAGGAAACTGTTAAATGATGGATGAACAGTAGCGAGAAGAGACAAAAGGGGGTTGGCATGACCAAGAGCACAGCTTGATGCTTTGTGCCTGTCATCATGACTTGAAGTCAGTTGTAAAAGGGTGGAATAAGGAGAGGACACGCTATAGCTTGCGTTGGATGAGAGAAAAACATGTTTTCCTAAAATTTTGCCATTCCCATGAGTTGAACTCTCAGAACTCAACTCGTCAGCTTTTTCGTACAGTAGCAGTGTGCGTGATTCTGCATGTGAGCATCTGAGTGTGTTTACTTACTAGACAGAAGCTAAGAGAGCCATAAAGAATTTAATAGCCAGCTCAACAACCTACATTTGGCTGGTTGCTCATGAACCAGCTAAGTGTGCAAAATCAGCTTCTTTCTGATTCTAGTGAGACTCCACCAGGCACCAAGCACTGACTGCCCAATACATGACCTGACTATTCCTATGAATTATGCACTCCAGGACTATATCTAACCTCTTTAAAAAAAACAAAAAAAACCAACAACAACAAACAACAGTTTAGTCTATATTTTGGTTTCTTTATGTGAGTGTTTGAGTGACTGGATGTGTGCTTGATTCCTGTATATGTTCCCCCTGTGGAGCAGCAGCATGATGTGCTATGTCGGGCGTGCCTAATTATAGGCGGCTGTTGTGTGATGTGTTTGGGAGTATAGCTGTGTTGGAGGTGTGATGTTTATCTCTGCCTACAGGAATAGCTGTGACAGCCTTTTTCAACTGGTCAAAACTTCTGACTAATGCTGCTGTTATAACTTCAGTTATCATCCACGTGCACTTATATTGCCATGCAAACATAGTATGTGAATATATTTCAGTAAATAGTTTAATCCAAACCTTTGGCCCAGGCTTTTTCTGCTTTTCAAGTCTGAGCTTTATGGAGTGGAACATGCCACAGGGTGCCACTTTATGTCACTGTCAGAACCACAAATGTGTCGATTAAACCGTTTAACTACAACACTGATCATCATCCTTGTGAATTTGGATTAGACTGGCCTCAGGTCAGTTTCCAGCATTGCTTCTCTGACCTTGAACAGGTATTAGATTAATTTACAAACCCTTAAAGCTGCTATGTGTAGAATTTTTAAAATCTTGGTTTGGGTGGTACCGGAATGCATTTTGGGTAAAGTCAAAACCATGTTTAATTAAACACACAGTGACTTACCAGTGGATCAAATTACTATGTGGACATTTAAGAGTCTTACTATGTGAACTACCACTCTTTAGTAATTAAAATGAGTTTTTTATTTCAATTTTTACAATCCACAATTTGTGTTTTGATTTGTTCTTATTGCTCCCATCAACAGCCAAAAGGCAGCCAACATATTTTCTTTCGTGCTGTTGTGTTACTCTCTTTTTTGCGTGTTAATAATGGCTGATGTGGAAAATATATTTTATTGAAACGCTCCATCTGGCCTCCCCACAGATTGAAGACATTGTTACACGAATCCAAGATGAGAAAGCAGGAGGTGTAGCCATACGGACTGTCAAAAGCTTCCTCTCCAAGATCCCAAGTGTGGTATCAGGTTAGTGTGTGTGCGTGTGCATGTGTGTGTGTGTGTGCGCGCGCGTGTGCGCACAGGCACCAGAGCAATGTATAAGTGGAGAAAATGCATCCCTGTTATTTAGTTAGGAGGAGCAAATTTCTGGTTTTGCTGCACCACAATTTTAAAAAATTAATAATCACCATCATACAAATAGGTGACAGATTAAAGGGAAATATTAAATCTTTGATGTCTACAGGTTAGTGCTAGCTCTGCTATACTGTGGGGGTCATTTTGCTGGGATGATTTGTGACACTCACTGCAAATGAGTACAAAGTTGTTCTGAGTGATCACCTTTATCCTGTGATCTCTCTATCCATCCCTTCCAAGACGACAATGCCCCCATCCACAGGGCTCAATGGGCTGGTGTGTGAGTCATATGCCACTGTGACAGATAACAGATGGGACACCATATCCTGAGATGGGAGATTTTTGGACCAACCTTTCAGACAGTGCTCTGTCACCACCATTACTGTGACACAAAACGAGGGCCTGTCATTTAGGAGAAGGCTGTACCATCCTTTCTGTAGAAAGAAGCTTGTAGAATCAACCCCATTCCACCTTTTGGCATGTTAAGATAATGTGGGTTAGTTAAAATTGTTTTTCAGTGGTTGTGTGTGTTTGTGTGTTTTCTTGACTTACCCAGTGAGGGCCAACAGAAATCAGGCAGCCAGTGAAGCAAGGATGACCTTTTGGGCTCTTTTAAATTGCAGCTACTACCGTTAGAGGCAGATGATGTCTTGGCTAATAAGACCTTGGCCATTGAGGAAACTGCCTGTGGTGTCATGCTGCCCTTGTCACCATCACAGAAAAGCTACTGTTCTCCTTCTCTCTGCCTTCACACACTGTACTCATTTATGTTTATACTCCCGTGTGCTTGTGTATGAAATGAGTCACCTCTCTTGGACGAGGGGGTTGCTCCCTCTCCTGAGGCTGTTTCTGAGTCACTCCTTCACACGGCTCCCCCAGGTCCGACAGCCTCACTATTTCTCTGTGCAGCCTCTGCCAAGCGCTAAGATAGGTCCAAATAATGAGTTGTCCAGGAGCGAAAAGAGAAAGAACTGCTAACCTGATTACATTAAGTTATATTTATACACCTATTCAGCTTTGACAGCTTTGACCCACAGCTTTAAACAGATGTGAATCACAAAGACTTCTGCAAAGTGTATTTGTGGGTTCTATATTGGGGCTTTTGTTGAAACTATTGCAGAGTTGGAATTGTGACGCCCCTTCTAACCCGTGTCCTTCTCTGAATAACAGGCGCGGACATTGTTCAGTGGCTGATGAAAAACCTCTCCATTGAAGATCCAGGTAAGGCAGCTGGAAAAATTGTCAGTGCATGCAAAGCAAAACAACAGAGCTTGCGATCGAAGAGGAAGGTAGCTTCATGTGTCTGTTTTCTTTCGTGTCATCAGCTGAGGCCATCCATCTTGGCAGTTTGATCGCTGCCCACGGATACATCTTCCCCATCTCTGATCACGTTCTGACACTTAAAGATGATGGAACCCTTTATCGGTTTCAGGTACAGAAAAGATCCACCTTGGCCCTGTCCTTGATATGTGTTAGAAGGCCTTTAAATATACAATAATGAGCTGATGGCTGTTTATCAAAGGGATGTGTTTATTGCGTGATACTAATGAGAGCAATCCTTCCTAAGCCTATTACTCACCCCACCAAGGTCAATGCTGTATACCCCTGCTGGATGCTGCATCAGAGCAGGAGGTGGGCTCTAGAACTGGGCCTATGGGTCAGTAATGCAGCTTGTCAGAGAGGTGTTTTTTTTCTTTGCTTCCTCTTATACAGCATGAACTCTGACAGGTCTGTCTGATAGCTACAGACTCCACTATGACTCATTACTGTGACTGGGCCATTAGCATCTTAATCCAGCAAGCCAGCTACAGTAGGCAAGCTCCCCTATGGGAAGCGCTGAGCTGGCTACACGCTGGCTCTGCACTTTTCGCTGTCACCGACCGTCCCTCGGCTCCTCCTCAGTCTACCGCTCAATGCATTTATCTTCACCTATTGCTCATGATTAAAAGCCATTATTGTGCCTGTGCAGGGAGGGCAGCGAGTGCCACACTTCCTTATTCAGTGGAGGCTAAAAATATCCCCTCTGATGTTGTCGTGATGCAACAGGCTCGCGTCATCAGAACCTCTCAAAAGAGTCCACAGTGCATTTGAAATGCACTGTCCAGCCTACATAGCAGTGCTGTGTGAAATAGTGGCAGGGGAGTTTTGGCTTGCTGGTCTAAAAATATGTACTACACCAGCAGAAGACCCAGATTTAATCATGTGTCTTCTGTTGTTTGTCACAAATTCAGTTTTGTGCACATAGTGGTGAGTTTTTTTTTTAAAGTTTTACCCTCTCTGAATTGAATTGAAATGACACTGCTGAGTGAGCACACGATGACTTTTCTGTTCATTACATCCATACTAGCACATTCATCAGTGCCGGCCCTTTGCTCTCAAGCTAATTGCTTTTATGACAAATAGTGCAAATGACAAATGTGCATGATAAGTTCTAATTTTGCTCTGTTATTAAGAATGTATGATAGATGTGAATGATCCATTATTAATAGACTTGAGAATGAACTTTGAATCTGTAATATCTCTTGCAATAGACTTTAATATGAATAGAGTGACTATAGCTACCATTGCCATTGCAGATAGTTATCTGGAGCACATGGATGTCAAAGATCACAATCAATCATTTATGAAAGACAAGTGCAGGGGGCATGGGTGGTGGAAGAAAAGAGATTCATATTGGAGCATTTGTTGTTTATGTACGTGATTATAGAACCAATATAAGAAATGTAATACTGGTTATTTGTGTAAATACACAAAATCTGTTTTTGATTTATTCCCCGTTTTCATCAGTCTCCATACTTCTGGCCTTCAAATTGTTGGGAACCCGAGAACACAGACTATGGTGAGTCACACACTGTCTGACAATTTTTGCCTCTTTCTCCAGACCAGTAAAATCGCCCTAATGCCTTCAGCTGTCTCCTTTTCTCCAAAGCTGACATCTGTAGCTCTGTGGCTGACACTCGCTGGGTATTGATCCCCGGGTCATTCCCTGTAATGTATCAGGCCCCGAGGAACCCACACCGGAGAGAATCCTGTGGGATACAATTACCTTAACAAAATAAAGGAGCAATCACTGATTTGACTATATCTCTGGTCGTCTGTATGGCAACACATGGCCTACCTGCTCCGGTAGGATGTGCAGTAGCAATGGTTCACACAGCTGTGACCTCAGTTAAAAAACAAACAAACCATGCATTGCAAATATTCTTTCTTTTTTTTTTTAATGCAATTACATGGCAAACAGCTCATGTGACAGTGTTTATTCCGCTCTTCATGTCTCACTGTCTCAATTTTTCACCCTCCAGCCATTTACCTGTGCAAGCGCACAATGCAGAATAAAGCCAGGCTCGAGCTCGCCGACTACGAGGCTGTAAGTAAACTGTCATTTTGGTTTAGCCAGAAAGCTCCCAGTTCAATACTGTTATTGGGCATGAACCATAATATGATGATCCTCTCAATTTCCTGTTTTCCTTCACTTTGTTGAAATATTGAAGCAGTTTCTTCTGGGGCCTTTAAATGCTAAAAATCTGTTTACAAGAGGGAAAAAAAAGAAAAGGAAAAAGCAACATTATCAAATTGTCAAAGGTAAATTTATTTTCCAGTAACACAGTTTCGAGGAATACAATGCAGTCATTTACTGGCCCCGAAATGTAAACAAAAATATCTTTAGGTATACCTGGCATCAGCAGATCAATACAGTCTCAGGAGGGGTATTGCTGCAGTGCTGATCTCCTGTTGTTACACAATAGCAATCCACTGCACTTTAATATTCTAAATGACTCTGCAACTATTGTCCAGTAGACTTCCTTTCGCTCCTATTCAGGTCACTTTATGCCTTCAGGCCTCATTGCTTTCACTGTTAACATGCCTGCTAGTGTAGTTTTTTTTTTCTTTCTTTGATTTTGAAATAAGGTCACATACTGCATCTCTGGTAGATGTTTGTTTAAGGAAGTATTCTATTCGCAGATTTGAAATGGCTACAGTAGAGATCCTTTCATAGCTTTTTTTAGGAAGAATATATCAAATTTAATGTTCACTTGTAGTCAGTGTGCTCCTGAGTCCATGCTGTAAGATGTGTTACATCTGATATGACACCAACAAATGCAATTTCTAAAAGTAAATAATATTTATGATCATTTCTATAGTGATAAAGAAACCTGTAGAATTAAGAAAATGCAGAAAAAAAAATCCACAAATAAACTCCACACACACACAAGCACCTCAGCAGCTCTCTCATTAACTCAGGATATCTTGATTGTTTAACCCTGTGAGACCTAAATCGTCATCAGTGATGAGCCCAACCCTAATCCTAAAACCAGAGCCCTAGCGCTGACCCTTAACCCTAATCTTGCTATTAATTATTATTAATGTTAATAACAATTGATTATCATTGATCAAATTATTGATTCATGTCAGTTACAAAGATTATATCTTTGGTCCCCTGCTTTCCAGAGCTTAACATAGTCTGTTGTTATCGATGATGACCTCACAGGGTTAATATGGAAAAGCTTTATATGTGCTGTGCCTGATTATAAAGTACAAGAGTGGAGCAAGCATCATCTAAATCTCTCTGCAACAAAAAAAAAAGAAAGAAAGAAAAAAAATGTTGAATTTGTGTATTTTCCCACAGTTATTCCTTTGGAGAATACATTTAATTATTACAGTTATTAGTATACCTGTGTGAAACTCACACTATATGTGGTATCAGCATCTTGTCATAAAAGTGAATGCATCAAAGTGGTAATCTGAGGGCTTTGAAATCAAAGTCAAGGCCCTGAAGATAAAACTCCCTATGTTCCCCCCTTACACCGTGTCTGATTGGCTCCTCCAGGAAAACCTCGCCAGGCTGCAGAGGGCTTTTGCCAGGAAGTGGGAATTTATCTTCATGCAAGCTGAGGCTCAAGTCAAGTGAGTGCATATATCTAATTCATGTGAATCACACATCACTTTTTAAAATCTGTGCTAATGTGACAGGATAGATATTAATAAAATCAGATTTATGCCATTATTTTTAGAGGATGCTGTCCTTTGGCTGTATGCACAGTGTTCATGTAAATGCTTCATTGTGCAAGTGTACGCTGATCAGTGCGGCGGTGCTTCTCTCACTGACTATGAGTTTTTAAAATGTCCTGCTCTCACTTGAGTGTTACATGCAAATACAGTAGGTATTTTCCTATAGAATTAGAAATGCCCTCCAACTTCCAAGTTCTCTGTTAGACTGCCATCTGGTGGCTGGCATGTGTAAGTACAGCAACAGCCCTGCAGTTAATAAAATGACTGTCCTTTCTTGTCTTTGAAAAAGAAAATCAAAGTCTTGGCATCATTCAAAGTCTTGGTGACTGTTCTGTGGCTGTAAAAGTCAGGGTGATACGGAAAAGAAAGAAACCTCCTTATATCTGGAGCGTAACAACAACAAGCAAATGTCTGTTGGTAAATGTCAGTTATGTAAGAGCTCGGTCCCACCAGGCTTTGCTTGTTGAAGTGAGCAGACAGGTTAAGACCTACACTCCTCAGTTTCTTTGCTCTTTAGTGTGACCTGTCTATGTTTTTAATGCATGTGTCTGCGAGAGCAAGTGTGGGCCTTCTGAGGCATCATTTATTTGGCTGATATTTCAGAGGGGTGAGATTTTTATATGAAAGACCTGTTTCCTCTGCTCTCAGGATTGACAGGAAGAAGGACAAGGCAGAGAGGAAGATCCTTGACAGCCAGGAGAGGGCATTTTGGGATGTTCATCGGCCAGTGGTGAGTTACGGTCAAAGTAAGGAAATGAAAAAGTGCAGAAAGGAAAAGAGGGTCAGATGGTGCAACTGTAAAATGGAAATAAACTAAGCAAAAGGACAGAAAAGGAGGTCTGTTATGTAGGCAGACAATTTTAGCATTTAAACACTGAAAAGAGCAGATTCAGCTCCGCATGCTCTACAGCTGATAGCCCTGTTGTGTTGTTGGTAGCACAATCAGATTTGGTGCCAGTCACTTTGCATAAGAGTCTTTTGTGAGTGTGGCATTGCTCAGTAGAGAAACAGCACCATATTGTGTGAACAGGACAAGAGCAGACAATACATTCTGGAGAAACAGTCTTATCTGACCCAGAAACATGCTTTGTCTTCTGCTTCCTCCCACAGCCGGGCTGTGTCAACACCACAGAGATGGACATTCGCAAGTGCCGAAGAGAGAAGAACCCACACAGGGTAAAAAAGGTGAGAGGAAGCGACAAGCTGGCAAGCACTGTTGAGGATCCAGAATCTTTAACATTTGCTCTGTGCTGATTTTCACTAAACCGTTCCTCCCACCACCAACTTTGTTTTAAATGTAAAGTTTTTTAAAAAAAACTTTATTGCTTAGTTATAATTTCTGTAGATGTTATCTTCTTGAGGTCCTTAATACCTTTATTATATATTCCATTATTGGCCAATATATCAGTAGCACTGATATATTGGCCAATAATGGCTGTTTGTGGCTATATTGATATTGGCATTTATAAATAAAGAAGAGACAGAGAAACACCCTTCAATTATGGTGTGAGTGTTGAAGTTGCCTCATTAAGGAACATTTGTTTGGAACGCTGCAAAAACAACCAGCTGATCCGAGCAGAGACGGGCAGAGCATAAAACAAATGTGCAATTCAAGACTTGTTGTGACATTAAGGCAAAAATTTTTTTAAATCTCATTGTCAAATTACCCTGTTAAATAATTACACATAACAAATGTTATGGAAATCATTTCATGTTTTTTGTGTCTGAAAGAATCACCAAATTTTGGTATCAGTATTGGTCTTAAAAATCTGATATCGGACAGGCTCTAATTTCAAGTAATTGTTTGAATGAATGTTTACAAAATTTTAAAAAAGCAAATAAATTATGAAATGATAAAAAATAATCACAAGTTATAAAATAGAAATTCCAAAAAGTTATGTAGGATTAATTTAATTTATTAACACTAATTAAATATATATTTTTAATTAATTAAAAAAATTAATTAAGAAAAAAAAATATATATACATTTAAGCTTTTTATATTGTATATCTTTAACAAATGTACAAAAAAATTAAATGTGTGATGTATATTTTAAATATTTTTTAATGAATTACATAAGTTATTACAAACCTACACATATACACATTTTTATTTGGGTTATTTTTATTTTTTGCAATAATTGAAAGGCTTTTAAAATTTTTCCTTTTAATAAAAAAGAACAATGGCAATTTTTATGGTTGGCTATTGAAACAAATCTAAAGACATTTTTTCCCATTCTTTCTTTTTTTTCTAAAGCTTACTATGTGCTCTGTAAAAATGCAGCGTCCTCTTCAACTCTTTAGATCCCATATTCCCATATTTAGATCCCATACACAAGACTGAGGCCTGCTCCCAAATCATTTAACAGACATACATCAAAACGGGGTTAACATGGCAGTGGCATCTGATTAAAACAGTGTCCCACGTGTGTCTCCACTCGCCCACTCTAGTCGGTCTATGGGGTGCCGGATGACGGTCAGAGCCAGCCGAGTCCCGTCCACATAAGCTCCCAGCCGACCAGGAAGACCACCAAAGAGGATGTTCAGAAGGAGGTGAGCCATGGTGTCATTACTGTCAGCCTGCCTCACTCATCCATCATAACTATAGTTGGGGACATGGATTGATGAGCCGTTACCTTATTTAGCCTCCTCATTACTCCATCTCCCTTTCCCACAGATTACCTTCTTGAACATCCAGCTGGACAGACACTGTATGAAAGTTTCTAAAGTGGCCGACAGTCTCATGAGCTACACAGAGCAGTTCATGGAATACGACCCCTTTGTGTCAGCCATAGAGCCTTCTAACCCCTGGATCAGTGACGATGCTACCTTCTGGGACTTGGAGGCAAGGTGAGGCTTGAAACAGGTGAGGATGCGACCTGAGAGACTGGAACTAATAGTGCTTTAAAAACCAACACTGAGGTCAACTGGAGGCGTACAGGTCTCAGCGCTAATAATCTATTGCTATCCTGAATTAGGTGGGATCTGTCTGTTTGCATCTCATCTCAAATGAGCACTAACACTGTCATTCCCGAAGGTTCACTGTGTCCTGACTTGCTGGCTGCGCCTCTCTGTGGACCAAGGGGGGACAATGAGTAATGATAATAGCCCTTCTATTCTATTCTCTTCTATCCAATCTAATTCCTTTTTTTTCTGCTGTGTTTCAATGTGAGCAGTCGTGAACCCACCCAGCAGCGTGTGAAGAAATGGGGTTTCTCCCTAGAGGAGGCACTAAAGGACCCGGCAGGACGAGACCAGTTCCTAAAGTTCCTGGAATCAGAGTTCAGCTCAGAAAACCTGCGGTAAGTCTTCCGTTTGAATCGCTTTCATTTGAATTCTGTTACTTTTAAGCGTTTAGATATTTCATTGCAGTATGGTATGTTTCAGTAGCATAAGCCTGTCGCTATCAAAGGGAGATCTATACACATTAGTTGCTAAAGTTTTTTTACTGTAAACACATTTTCTGGAAATTGTTATTGACAGCATATAAAACCTCTGTAGGTTCTGGTTAGCAGTGCAGGATTTTAAGCGACGGCCACTCCACGAAGTTTCCTCCAGGGCGCAGGAGATCTGGCAGGAGTTTCTGGCCGAAGGCGCTCCGAGCTCCATCAACTTGGACTCTCACAGCTATGAGCGCACCAGCCAGAACCTCAAAGACCCCGGCCGATACAGCTATGAGGACGCTCAGGTGGGCTGTGCTATTTATTCTTCACAGATGGACTCACATGGCGTTACATGTGCACACATGCGTGCGTGCTTTTGATGATTCGTTTGATTTAAAATTTCTCTCAGTGCTCTCCTTCACACAGATCTATTTTGAGTTCAGTTTGGTTTACTCCGCACTACATCTCTGCTGACAACACACAAACTGCACACAAACTCATTTACTTCCCCTCTAATTCACTTGCCCATAGAAACACAAACCTCTCCATACTCATGTTACACAAGGGAATGAATGAGAGGGCAAGGAAGAATAAGAAGAAAGAGGAGAAGGGAAGAATGACAGAGTGTGTTTGTGCCAGGAGCTAATGAGGCGAGTAATTCCATGAATAGGTGGTTCAGTCGGTTCACCGTGGATTCCACCGCTTTCAAAGTGCGTTGGTGGTGTGTGACGTGCAACGCCTCTCACTGGCAGGACATTACTCAGCTCTGTCTTGCATGACTTTGTTGCTCATGTCAGTACCCCCGGTTTGCATCACCCCTACGAATCACATATGCATGCACCGTATTACCATAATCAGGCCTCTCTTTAATTTTTTACCACACTTGCTCCTTTCTTGCTCACAGACCACAGAACACACACTCATGTGGCTTTCTTTATCTTGCAGGAGCACATATTCAAGCTAATGAAAAGTGACAGCTATGCACGCTTTTTGCGGTCCAACATTTACCAAGACCTCCTGTTGGCCAGAAAGAAGGTGAGCTGCATTCACTGACCCCGATTACATCTTTGCATTTAACATGATGTACTCACTCTTTTTGTGTTCTTCATATTCGGTTGATTTGGGCTTTTTTTTTAATGATTTAACAAACATCCCAGGTTTACATATATGGCAAGCAAAAAGCAGATATTGTATCTATATTACATGCTGTAAGGTAAATGGTGTCAGTGAGAAAATATAAATTATTGCATTTACTCAGGTTTTCTGCTTCATTTTCAGATTAATAATAAATCATAATCAGTTTATAAGAAATGATGTATTGTTATAGATGTAGCTGCCAGCACTGTATTATTTTGTTCCAATTAGCTCCAACTTTAGCAACTACAACATTAGTGATAACTACAAACCTTAGTAACTATTACTTATAACTAGTAGTCTGAAATGGGCTATTATAATGAGCACTTTTACCTTTGGGATTATACCTGTATATGCACTGTATTTCTAACAGTCATGTAAAAACTTCAAAGGTTTTACATATGAGGACATAATAAAAATAATCTGGCCCTTACCAGGTTTTAAAAAATCTGCAACCTCAGATAAACAACAACACATGACATATTATAATGTGTTATTATTTATTTAACAGAGAATTAAACCATAAATGCAGAAGTGGTGTGTGGAAAAACTAAGTACAACCTTCTGCTTCCACAGGAATTAAGAGGGTAAGTAGTATCCAGGTGCTGCTAATCAAATACACTTGATTAACTGGCCAATCTGCAAGTGTGAGTACTTTTATTTATAAAAGTTTTGGCAGTTTGCAGCTCTGGAGCATTCATGTGTGAGTTATCACAACGCCAAGGAGGAAAGACATCAGCAGTGACCTTAGAGAAGCAATCGCTGCTGCTCATCAATCTGGGAAGAGGCATAAGGCCATTTTCAATAATACCATAATGCACAGCACTGTGTTTGGTGAAAGCCAAACCCAGCATATCAGCACAAACACCTCATACCAACTGTCAATCACGGTGGTGGAGGGGTGATGATTTGGGCTTGCCTTGCAGCCACAGGAACTGGACACCTTGCAGTCACTGAGTCGACCATGAACTCCTCTGGATACCAAAGTGTTCTAGAGTCAAATGTGAGGCTGTCTGACTGGCAAATAAAGCTTGGTCAAATATGAGTCATGCAATAGGACAATTATCAATGATGAGCACAGCAGCATATCTACAACAGGATGGCTGAGAAAGAAAAAGAAACAAGATGTTGCAACAGCCCAAAGTCCAGACCTCAACCTGAATGAAATGCTGTGGTGGGACCTTAAGAGAGCTGAGCATAAACAAATGAAGCAACGCTGTAAAGAAGAGCAGGCCTAAGTTCCTCCACAGTGATGTGAGGCACTGATGAACTCATCCAGAGTCACAAATGACTCAATATAAAATGTAATGTGTTGTTGTTTATCTGAGGTTGTGTTTAAATAATTTTAGTACCCAGCAAGGACCAGATGACTTTTTGTTATTATGTCCTGATATGTAATTGCTCAGAGTTGAAAGACGGTGTGGTTTCTTTTTCACGTGACTGTAGGTAAAGTCTTTGCACACTGTGGTGTTGTTGGATTTAATGAACTTCTTCCACCATTAGTCAGTAGTGTTGGGTAATATTGCATTTAAAAATGAAAGTAACTTATTTTGTTGTAAGATTGCTCGCATTTAAAACGTAATCTGTTTCATTACTGTGTTGACTACGGAGTTACTTGTTAAAGTACTTTTGTGCTCCCTCCAAAAAAACACAGAATTTACATTATGATGCTGTTCTTGTCCTTTTTACCCATAGTTTGAAAGAAAAAAAAAAACGTGAATACGTCCTCAGTGTAAATGCTGTCCTCTCTGCTATCTCGCTAGCTGAGCTACACGTGCACTGACACTAGTCCAGTATCCAGCTCCTTTCCAAGCAGAGAAACAAAAGGAAACTTGGAATTTCTTTTTTGGATTGTTTCACAGCAACAAATGAAACAGGGAAATATAGTAACATTTTTAATGTCAATTGATTTAAAAAAAATTTTTAAAAAAAGACTATATATGGGAAACAAAGATATTCAAACAAACAGCTCAAGGTTTGAGACTTTGAGGTATTTGGATCATATTTACATGTTAAAAAGGAGGGTCACTTAATGTCACGTTGCAGCCTTTCATAGCTCCTAATAAGGGCTTCAAAGCATTGTGAGACTACAAGCAGAGCTCCAAAAAGGCACAACCACTGTGCCCAAAATGCAGGTGCAAGGAAACTGCTAAATTATTTAAAATGTCAACGGAACAGTCTTGAAAAAAACATGAGATCATATGCCAAAAAACAGGCAAACTGCTGTGTAAAAGAAGAGCAACAGCCAGCCTGAAAAAGAAACATATGGAGCATAAGTATTTACCACCGATAATCTATATAAATATTCAGCTGATGCTATTTTGTCTGTCTCCTTCAATGTAAACCTAAAATCTCATGTAGCTAAAAAACCACTCATTTAGCTGTTCGACTGTGTAATATGGAGCTTTGCAGCAAATCACAGCTTCTCTGTTCACGCTAGCCTTTCTGCCCTTTCTCCTTTGGACACTGCTCCTTCTGCTGGCCTTTCACTGACCCCACTCCATTCCCTAAAAAATGCAACCCCTTGCACTGTCCTTCGGTCCTCTTTTTTTCTTTTTTTTTTGCAATGCTTGGCCCCTTTTTTTCCTCACTAACAACATCACTTCCAACCCCCGTCAACACCCATACCTGACCCAAACACTCACCCTGCTTCCCCCCCTCCAAAACAGCAGCCAGCAGACACTGAACAGGGCCGCCGCACCTCCTTGGAGAAGTTCACCCGCAGTGTGGTAAGTCATTTGGAGCTGGGGCTGTTCATATCACAAACCACACTGGCTGGCTCACTATCAGTGGCTTTTTTTTGCAATTGTAACCATTTTACACTCTGTTGTGGATTAAGCCTGTAAAATAGGATGTGTGTGTGTGTGTATATATGTGAATAAGTTAACACCCTAGTCACTTTGAATGGTCACAACCTAGCATTTTTGATCAAACCACCTTGCTGGTAGAGATTCTCTGTGTTACTGTTGCTTTGAGAAGCTCAGATTAGTAACGAGTTTTCATTTGAATTTACCTTCTAGGGCAAGTCATTGACGGGAAAGCGCCTGACAGGCCTGATGCAGTCGTCCTGACACAGCCTGTGCTGGAGGGGCACAGCCGGACCCTGTTTTGTGGGTGACTGCCGCGCAGGGGCCGGGGCAGGGGCGCAGACAGTGGAGCTGGGCTGGACAGGGCTGCTGTGGAGGCTCTCAGACGCTGCTCCGAGGACTGCTGCCATATTGGTAGTGCAGCACTGGGCCTGTTGGGGTGAATGCCCCAAACTGAAACACTGAAGATAAGGCAATGTCGACAAGGGGAACCTCAGCCAACACATAACATGGCATGCAGCATCCACTATAAGCACATGCAGTGCAGGGCTACCCGCTCTCCATCACTTAGGCGGCAAACTAGTTGCAAGTCTCGATGAAGCCGATCAGTTTGTTGTGTTCAGGTTGTTTTATATCTGCGTTCCTTAGAAATGAAAAGAACATCTGCGAAATATTCTTAGATAGAACTACATGTAACTTGCCACAACATTTGCGGTGATGAATGCTGTCTTATGATTTAGGGATCCAAAAATAGCTGCAGCCAATCCTAACTCGGACATAAATACAAAGTCTAAGAGGCACATCAACACAGACACAAATCTATTTTACATATGCCTCTGTACTCACAAAGCAGCCAGCAATAAATAAAGCCTGTCCATTTTTTTTTTTTTTTTTTAGAAATATCCAACCTCTTTTTATATCTTTCTATTATATTTGTGTCCTAAGTAAAGCACATGTCAGTTAAATAGTGAGCTGTTTTAACACTGTAAAAATACAGTACAAAGCACGTTTTCCCCCCACACTAGAGGCGTCTACAAAATGGATTTTTAAAGGTATTCATATGCTTCATTACATTCCAAAATTTGACATAAGGGCTTAATGTAGCATTCACACTGCACCGTCGTGTGTTTCATCCAAACGTCTGTGTTGAGAACTAATGTTTCATTTCTACAACACTGCTTTGTAATGAGACTCGTGGCAATGATGAATTTCTTCTGGCTGACAAATTAGTCACTGCTTTCATGACTTCCAGGCTTCAAGGTCCAAAATTTTGCAGGAAGCTGCAGTCAAATGAATGTTTAAAAAGTCTGTGTGAAGAACTGAGGGGCTCGAAAACAGGGCCCGCAGTTTAATTTAGTCACAGCCATACATGCACAGTCACACATAGCACCTAAATGCTTTTTTTTTTTTTTTTTTTTGGGCTTCTGCTGTAGTATTTAAAGTATCCAGTGCCATGGGTCCATCTAGTGGTAGTTACACCACGGGACCAGAAACAAGAGTGTTAAAAGACTGAATTATGTTGTAGTCACATCATTGTGTTGGAACAAGTTGATCTCCCATCACTGGAGATATTACAAGGCCTACTACCCTGATTTATGATTTATTGCTTTTTTTTTTTTTTTTCTGCATGAATATATTTTTTTAATCATGAAATGATACATTTTTTTTTTTGTTGTCTCCATCAAAATATCTGTCGTGTTTTAATGATTATGGGGGTAAAAAAAAATATATTTGCATGTTGGACCATTATGGAGTTCTAACTTAGGGAAAGACGGTTGGATTCTCCAAAGACGGCGCACAGACAGGGATCCGCCCTGAACCGGAGCAACACTCCTCAGCGACTCAACATCTAAGCCCCGAATTGCAACTGGGAACAATATCTGACCCTTGACAGGAGACGCACACTGAAGATAAAAAGCCTCACTGCTCCACTGTGGCGTCACACTCCTCCAGACAGAAAGTGCTCGGACTGAGGAGATTACAGTCTCACAGCTCCCTCACGAGGCCAGTGACTGCTATAGTGATAAACTAGGCTGCTGAAAGAGTCGATCGTCTGTTCTTTTGTATTAGAGTCGTTGCAATGCACTGTACAGGTCATATTAGTAATTATTGTTAACATAAACCAGTAACCTCGTTGAGTAAAAGGTAGAGAGATATGCTTAACTCAAGTCAATGTACCAAATGTTATCCTCAGCACAAACACAATGACACTATGTATCAAGTGCATTGTAAATGTAAATTGGCTAAAAATTTCATTAACCAAAAGCACACTTTATTATGATATGGGCACATTACTATGCATGTAACATATTCAGGGCATTTTGTGCTTTTAGTTTCTCAATCAGCAAGATAACTACTGGCACTCTGAAACACTCAAGCACCTGCTGTCTATTCATGGGTACCAAATAATAAACACTCTGGACCTGTCTGCTCTGCGCTGCTGTCTGGTTGCTGTTTTTTAACCACTTCGAGTCAGAAAACAAAAGAAGACAAAGGCGTCTCCTTTGTTTTAGCTGAGAGCTAGAGAACCAATTTTCATGCTGCAGGTATGAGGTTGATGTTAAAAATCGAACAATCGAGATGTGGTTGAAGTGCAGACTTTCTGATTTATTTAAAAGGTGAGTGTTACAAAAAATGTGTCACCGCCCCCAAAAAATATGAACCTAACTTTATAACATCAGGGAGAATGAGCCAGTACGATTCATCATTTTGGCATCAACTGGATTAAATTACTAGCTAAAGGAAAGAAAGAGACCTTTAAGAGGACACTTCATTTTTTTTTTTTTTTTAAGTAAAAGATATTCTGTGGCTCTGGGGGAACCTTTGTTAAGTCTGAGAAAATAAATGTATTTATGGCATTGGTTTTGGTACATGTACCACAGATGTACAACATAAAACCTCCCTTACAAAGTGGGTCTGTGCATATAAGTCATTAACAGACAGTGTGTGATATCCCAAGTAGGTTTTGATGTAAACTGAAAATCAATCATTCATGACATTCTGGGTTTTTTCTATTCAAATATACTTTTGCTGCATTTTCAGTGTGTTTGGAATTAATTTCAATGAAGCTGCTGCCAATCAGATCCTTCCCAAGTGGTTATTGCACAGTGGATCCAAATCTGACCGTACTTTTCTGCATTCATAATTCCATCATTTTTGACAAGAATCCCAACACCACTGGGTGAAATGCAGCCCCAAACCATGACGGAGCCTCCATCATGTTTTATAGATGGCTGTAGACTGTCACTGTTCTACCTCTCTCCCAACCAACCTACTATTTATCTTGGTTTTAGTCACAAAAACCTTATTATTACAGGGGTATGTAGACCTTTTGTAGCCATTTTGTCTCATTAAAAGTATCTGAAGAATTGCTTTTATGCAGTTGAGAAGGCCCAAAACCAGCATCAATGGAAATGATCCCTAGGCCTTCATGTGGCTCTGCATTAAAAACAGATACAGTAGTTTAGGAGAAATGGGCTCAGACAGTTGTGAAAAGCAATGTCAGTCAACACAGTCATCACCGCACCCAAAAATATTAAAATTCCACCATGCAAAGGAAAAAAAACAAAACAAAATCCCTACAGAAACAAGACAGGAAAAACTGATCTGTGGTCTGTCCAACTGAAATTCTTTTTGGAAATCATGTTCCCTGTCCATGCATAAGAGGAACCTGGCTTGATTTCAGCACAGCATCCATGACGGCATTAGTGTCAATTCCAAACTACGCTCTGCACGTATGAACCTACAGCAGAGTGTCGTAAAAGTCCAGTTGAAATGCTTTGCAAATATGTTTTTATTTACACTTTACAGAGTCCTGCCCTTTTTTTTTTTTTTAAGGATTATAAACTTTTTCATATTGTGATCTCGTTCCTACCTGCTGCATAAAATGCTATTTTACTGCCTGGCTCATTTATTGGAAGCATTTAATGAGACTCCAAATCTCTTCTTTGTACCTGCAGTTAACATTCAAATCATGTTTTTTGCCAACGGTAAACATTCCCTTTAACAGACTCTGTTACTCAGACCATTTCTTCAGACTCACTTATTTGTCAAGCAGCACCTACTGATCAATAAGACCACTGCGAGCTGGATCTTTTTTTTTTTTTTTTTTGTCATCTTTGTCTTATTTAGAGTCCAGAGCTGCCTCTGCTCTTTCCCCTCCCTCTCTGTCTGCTCACAGATTCTGAGTCACTCCAGCCTATTGATCCAGTCTAGGAATCTTGTGCTTATCAGCTGCCTTTTCAAAAACGACCCATGTCCCTTTCCAGAAAAACAGCATCACACATTTTTTTTTTGTTTGTTTATTTTTTCCGAACAATAAAAATAGTTTAACAAACAAAGACTTCATTCTCTCCTTTTCGACTATTTACAGCGGAAGATGAAAAAAAAAAACAAAACAAAACCCAAAAACAAATAAAAATAAAATAAAATAACGGTCATGTCCATTTCATCTCCCCTTGGCTCTGTTTCCACCCCGATCCTCCCTCTCCACCCTCCTGGGCAGGCTTGACAAGAGAGTACTAGGGCCTATTGCTGTGTCTTTGACGAGGTATACAGGCTATTCAATGATTGGTGACACATTATTTTAAGCAGACATCACTAACTTTTGCATTTATCGAGCTTTGCCTTTTGTTCAGAACTGCACCGCACTTGGCCTGTTCATACACGGTAACATTTAGAAGGTTACGCTTCCACTTAGTGGCATGACTTTGGAAGATAAATGACACAATGACCCATTTTTACTGCGGAAATGACACATAACTGAAGAAAACAAGACGACTGACACGTCTCAGATGCGTTCTTTGTCCAGTGGAGATAAACTGTTGTATGAAGGGTCCCTGAGGGAAGTGAAGAAAGATGGTTTGAATGTACAAGCACTTGCGCAACTCATAACAGACACGTCTAAGATTAATGGTTAGCTTCCAAATCAGAACGGCTGCTATTATATTGCAGTGATACTGATTAATCACATGGAAGGAAACAGACCTCTTACACAGTATGTGCAACCAGTGGACCTGGAAAAGCTTTTGATACAGTACTTCAAGCTCTTTCTAAATGTCATAAAGCAATTAGGCCCTCGAAAGCACTCAATGGAAATGTCACAAATAATTTGGATTTACAGTTGTCACTTCTAAGTAAATAGTTGTATCCCAGCGGAGTCGTGTCACTCTGGTGACAATATTTTCAAATGCATCCAAGATGAAACTCATGGTGTCAACATCTCCTCGGACTGTAGAGTTTTTGCATGTCAGGTGTGACGGCAGGTAGAATGAGCAGAGAAGAGACGGAGCTGAAGCTTATTATTGCAATGTTTTCCTATAGCATGAGACTGCAGTATTCCCCATCCCTACTGGGAGCTGATTTCTTACGGGATCCACGTGTGTTCCTCGTTGCCAACTGAATACAATCACATAAATCGGGGCTGAGTGGCTGAACAATCAACAGCAGGTGAAGTGAAAGATGCCTGAGTAGTTGTGGCTATTATACACCTGATCAGGACAGAGGTATCAATACAGTCTGAACAAACCCAAGAAGTCATACTATCAAACTTTAAAACATAGAAATATTATACAACAGAGAAAATCTGCAAAAAAAAAAAAAAAAAAAAGTGAGCTAAATCATCCACTTGAGATCAGCGAGGCAGAGGAAAAAAGGGAGCAAAAAACAAGCTGAGGGCCAGAAGCAGAAAACCTGTGTCCACACCAGGGTATTATTACAGTAGTCCAGAGGTCTGCATGTAATAGTGGTGGATTTGAGCACCATCTCTATGGCTGCGGGTCAGAGGGTCACTGCTCCAATCAGGTTGGAGGGTCATGGCTGTCAGAGCTGATTTCCAGTGCAGAGCGGCAGGCTGGCACAGTGATGAGGATAATGACGTCTTAGTGTCACATCGGATCACGCAGCAGACACACAGTCACAGAGCAGGAGTGGGCAGGCTGGGCCGCAGGGGCCCCAAATGCACCCGTTGGGCACAAACAGTCCAAAGGCCTGGCCTTTAGTGTTCCCATAGTTCTGAGAGGAGCTCCAGCGCAGTGCAGAAAGGATAAAACGAAGCCGGATACTCACATTTCAAATGTTCACAAGGGGTCGATACATATTGTCAAGGGAGCAGTTGCTTCAATTAAGCCGCATGGCCGGGAGAAGTGATGGATGCCTATTCATCCGTTTCAGTCAGTTATTTCAGGCCCAAATCAGGAGGGACATGAAGGCTCATTAGTTTTTGAGGGTTAAAGCCTCTTCTTCACTGGTCTCCCCCCAGCCCTGGGCCACATGCCAATGTGCTGAGTGCTCCTATGTAACACAGACAATAACGGTAAGCCTCACACATAATATGTCTGAGCAAGACTTAAGATCTGCAGCCAATATTTGCTCATTTTGAATTTAATGACAGCAGCACATCTCAGAAAAAGCTGGGACGAGGGCAACAAGAAGAAGTAATAGAAGAAATAGCTGGAACAACATTTTGCAACCAATTAGCGCCCTGTTGCCAATTAGCCTAACATGATAAAAAAAGAGCATGTTAGAGAGGTGGAGTTTCTCAGAAGTAAAGATGGGCAGAGGTTCACAAATCTGCAAAAAAACGGTCTAGAAATTGTGGAACAATTTCAGAATAATGTTCCTCAACATAAAACTGTAAAGACTTTGAAAATCTAATCATCTACAGTACATAATATTATCAAGATTCTGAGAATCTGGAGAAGGGACAAGGCTGAAAATGAGTTTTGTATGCCCATGATCTCTGGGCACTCAGGCGGCAGTGCATTTAAACCAGACAAGATTCTGTTATGGAAATCACTGCAGGGGCTCAAAAACACTTCCAGAAATCACTGTTTGTGAGCACCGTCCACCATGCTGTCCACAAATGCAGGTTAAAGCTCATTCAAAAGGCACTGAGGCAAAGTGGAAAGCTGTTCTATGTAGGTATATACAGGCTACAGCGCAACATATGCTCCCATCCGGACAACATGGTTTTCAGGGAAGGCCTTGCCTATTTCAGCAAGACAGCGTTAAACCACACCAATTGAAAACATCTGGAGCATCATAAAACAAAAAAATATGACAAAGAAGACCCAGCACTGTTGAGCAGCTCGAATCCTCTATTAGACAAAAATGGGAAAATATTCCTCTGCTAAAAGTCCAGCAGTTGCTCTCCGAAGTTCCCAGATGTTAACAGACTGTTGTGAAAAGAAAAGGGGATGCTGCACAGCGGTAAACATGGCCCTGTCCCAACTTAAACATGTGTTGCCATCAAATTCAAAATGGCCATATTTGTTCTTACAATGGTACATTTTCTCAGTTTAAACATTTGATATGCTTTCCAATGTCTATCATGTTTATCATGAATAAAATATGGATTTGAGATTTCCAAATCATTACAATCTGTTTGTATTTACACTTTTTTTGGAATTGGGGTTGTACAATTTCTGCTACCCATTTACATATTTTAATTTTTAAATATCACTACGTGTCAGAGAAACATAACTAAAAAATATCTGCATCATCAATACTGGCACATTATGATATGAGTACAGAGGAAATGCCCATCATTTTGCACGTATTTAGCCATAAAGCAAATTTCTGGACCCACGGTATTCACGGAAAAGTCAAAGCGCCAAAGTTATTAGCATTCAACTACCAGGCATCTTGAATGGATGCATCAAATTTCATGGGAATCCATTCATGATTGGTTGGGAGATTTCAGTTTGGACCACATGTGGTACTCCACTGTCTTGCTGCAAGTATGCCTGAAAACTAATGTTGAACTATAAAACATTTGTGCACATGATACTTAATTAGCTTGATTGTCAACTCTATTTCTCTAACAAGGTTCCACAAAGCTTACCTTTGATTTAATTTGTCCCCAATCTGTAAAGTCTATAAAGGTTTCTTCATCCAAACATTCCCAGAGGCCTGTGGCAGTCCTTTCATTGGTTCCTTCACTTTCATACGTTTAATTCAGAGTTAGAGCAGAAGAAGAGGTCTTCATAGTCACACCGACTACTGATTCAAAAATATCCAGTAGTTCTGCAATGCAAGTATGGGTCTGCAATGACATTCAATCATCTACCAAATTTATCATTCACTTAAAAAAAGAAGAAATTCTGTTCTGCAATTTTCCAATTTCTCCAGTGTTTTTGTTCATAACTTTTATGCTCCTTCTGCTCCAGTGAGAGAAAAAAAAAAACCACTCCAAAAACATCTTCTGTTTTTAGTCACTTGTCAGAAAACACTGACAGTCATTTGTTTTATATATATATATATATATATATATATATATATATATATATATATATATATATATATATATATATATATATATATAAAAAAGGTGTTCATAAATTACTTAACAATGTTCAGTAGATAAAATACCACTTGCTTGCATTTTAGTCCTGAAATCATCACTTTGTGCTTTCTGCAAACAAAAAACATTGAAAAAAGAAGCAGCAGATTTTTGCCAGAGGTTAATCCATATTAAAAAAAATGTCTCTTTAAAATCTAAAAGGTTTTCTCTATCTGTGACGGCTGGGGATCCCATTGCCGTTTGCGGCCGGCTCTTCCAGCTCGTCATCTTCAAAGCCATGAAAAGTGGAAGTGTCGCTCTCTGAGGTGGTGCCGAAGAGCTCCTCAGCTCCAGTAAAAGTCCCGTCTTCCTTCTCTTCTCCACAGTCAGCTGGGACACCGGACAGGAGAGCAAACATCAGGTAAGCTACATAAGCTATAATTTGCATCTTCCCCTCCACCCATAATAAATCATGCAAAGGTATATGTGAACATACTTGTGCACTGGCAGGCTGAGCAGGGAGACCCAGATTTACCCGTTTTCTTGTTTGAGCCCTGGCATTTATTACAGTAATTGTTGGGAATGCTGGCCCCACCTGGACCCTTTGGACCTAAAAGGAATTTCCACGAAGAAACCAGAATTTTAGGGATAGTTGATTTAACCCAGATAATGTCAAACATTTCAATTCAGGTACCTATACAATTCTTGGAATCTTGCAGTTATGATAAATGGAATATGACCTATATGAGTGAAGAAGTTTGTAAGCTGTGTAAGGCTTTTCTAGTGTGTTTTTGTATCTCTTCGCTATAAAAAGCCCTAAATGCAATAAAAAAAAAAAGTGAACCCTAAGAAAATTAAATTAGGATTTAAAAAAAGAAAATCAAATCAAAGAAGGTCAGACTGAAAATATAATAAAACATTCAGAGCCAAAATTTGTGTGCACAACATTTTGTCCACTACCAACACACCTGATCGATAAACTGAACCACAACAGGGCTGGTGAGAAGCATAATAATGGGGCTGAATATAACTCATGGTGATAAATAAGAAAACTAAACAGGAGCCACAGGTGTCACATGGCTTACGTTTGTGTCTGTCAGTCTGTGGTGCAGTGGGGGGTTGGGAAGCAACTGTGCTCCGTTCCCCAGCTCTGTCCTCCTCGGCCAGGTGGGAATGGGTGTAGTGGTAGCTTAGACCTGTGCGGTTCCTGTAGCGCTTTGTACAGACTGCAAGAAACAGAGGGGGGGATGTTCAGTCTCACTACTGTGGCTGCCATTCATTATCTAAATATAATCCTGGGAACACAGCATTTCTAAATGTAGAGTTTGGCAGGTGTGCCCCCCCATTTTCTGGCCATTTGTGTTTAAGATTAAGGCTGCTTCTGACTGGTTAGATGGAAATGGCTGCACATCAGAGAAACATAGCTAAAAATATTTGCATGTGCCCTTTTGTATTTACGGGCAACAACAGAGTGCAGACTGATGGCATCATCGAGCATGGTAAAAAATAAATAAATAAAAACAGAAGCAATGCTATCTAATGGAGCTAACTATTCTACTTCTGGCTCCAGCACTTTAAGATCTGATTACAGCAGTGAGTCAAATAAAACACCAAGCCAGACATCATAATAACCGTGGCTCAGATTCACAGCACCAAGGGCACTTTTCAGCTTGAGAAAAATAACATAATGTAAGGGCTAAATCAATAACAGCAGCCCTCGCAACAATACCACTCAACAACCGATTAAAATAAATATCTGAAGAACTACTGTCAGAGCAAACAAATCAAGGTACCTGAGGTCGAAGACTTGGAGTTCTGCCTTTGTTTGTATCTGTCTGAAACAGAAAAGACAAAAAGCAAGAAGAAAGAGAAAACATGAGGATGTGTTGTTCACCCAGAATCAGAGCAAATGGAGTCAAATCCAATACCTGTTACTTGGATTTTCCACATGCAACTTGCATGCACAAGAATTGCTCAGACTACAGTGACACTAGCTCACCTAGATGTTGTTGCAAACTACAATTAGGCCCATAATTTGTTGTGCAAAGACACTTTTTGTAGCTTTGCCTCTGTACACCACCACAGGCAATTTTAAACAATCCAGATGTGATTGAAGTGCAGCTTTTCAGCTTTAATTTGAGGATATTTACAAAGAACTGTGCATTAATTGCTTAGTAATTACAGCCATTTTTATGCACTGTCCCACTTCCAGAGGCTCAAAATGAATGGAAAAAATGACTGACAAGCAGTTTCATGGCCAGGTGAGGTGAAATGAAATGAAGCAGACATAATATTGGAAGTTGATTCAAGTTGTCAAATTTGTATTTTATAGCTTTTCACTGTAATTTTAAATATGAGATCAAAAGAGATGTCAGTGCAAGTGAGGGAGGCCATCATTAGGCTGAAAAGGCTGCAAGATAAACCTATCAGAGTGGCCAAATCAACAATGTGATCCATTCTTTAAAAGAATGAGTGCACTGTCCAGCTCAGCAGTGCCAAAAGGCCTGAAAGACCAGAGAAGACAGCTTAAGTGCACGATGTCAGAATTATTTCCATGGTTAAGAAAAACACCTTTACAACATCTATCTGAGTCAGGAGGTAGGCGTATCATTAGCAAGGTCTTCAATCATGAGACACCTTCATGAATGGAAATACAGAGGATTTAGAACACAGTGCAAACCACCGGTTACACTCAAGAACAAGAAGCAAAATGTCTAAAAGAGTCTGCATACATCTGAAAAACAAGCTTTGAACAGACAAAACCAAGATTAACCAGAATAACTACAAGAGAAAAGTATGGAGGAGGAGGAAAACAGCTCATGATCTGAAGCATACCACATCATCTGTCAACCATAGTGGAGGCAATGTTATGGCGCGGGCATGTATGGCTGCCAGTCTAACTGGGTCGCTGGTGTTTATTGATAAAGCGACTGCTGATAGAAGTAGCAGAGTGAATTCTGCAGTGTACTCTCTGCTCAGATTCAGCAAAACTGATCTGACAGCACTTTGCAGTGCAAATGGATAATGACCCAAAGCAAACTGCAAATGCAACCCAAGAGTTTCTCAAGGCAGAGAAATGGGATATTCTCCAATGGCCATGCTAGTCACCTGATCTCAGTCCAATAGAGCAGCTTTTCAGTTACTGAAGATAAAAACTGAAGGCAGAGAACCACACAAAGAAGCAGCAACTGAAGGCGGCTGCAGTGAAGGCCTAGCAGAGGATCTCAAGGGAAGAAACACAGCATTTGGTGACATTCTTAAGTTCTAGACCTCAGGCAGTCAGTGACTGACTGACTTTGAGGGTTGGCATCGACCATGACAGAATTTTGAAGAGAAAACGTGATCTGTAGGTGCTCTTTAGACCTCCACAGGCAAGAATAGTATATGACAAACATAATCTTCTCTCACATTTAGCACACAAGAGACTGACTGCATTAGATGTATTCTCCCTACTAGAAATACTCAATTTGGTTTAGGTCAGAGGTGTCAGAGGCAGGACATACGATGCCTACTCACTATATTCATTAAACAATTACCTGCCTCCTACTTCAGTTGGACATTACACACACTGGATAGCTTGAAGGGTAAAGTCCGCTTAATGGCTGACTTGGGCCTGCACACATCCTGACATACAGCTCCATCAAGTAATGTCTAGAAAAGTTCAAAGCTGCAGCGCATATGTGAAAACGGCTAAAACATTAATCTTCCCAATAGGTCAAATATTCATTTATATGAAAGTTAAAAGAAATCCTCTCATTTAAGAATTTGTCTTTACTTACTATCACAGACATATGGCTTATCATCATCTAGATCTGTCCTCCTGCGACCTGAACCCCGACCCTGAAGGGAAACAGTGAGAAAAAAGAGAAAAAAAAAATCCCATTAAAGTGTTTGCTATGAAATATGTGCTTTTAGCATGCAGGTGTATTAACTTTGATTAGATTTTTGAATTTGTAAAACTGCATCGTCACTGTCGTTGCCTCTGCAGTCACTTACTCTTCCCTTGCCCCGATGTCTCCGCTTGGGAGTGTCCACCTCATAGTCATCATCATCATTGAAAGCATCTTCCGCTGCATCTGCCTCCAGAACCCTCTGAGACAGACAGAGAAATGGATGATCAGTACTGATTAGCGCTTAGCTAGCTGTGGCAAACACAGTGCAGAGGCAATATAAGTTAAGGGGAACTACAGGTTTGGATCACATAAGTTGCAAAGCCTGTGAGGACTTGGGTCAACAGGTTTTAAGCCTCCCCCTCCCCAATATGATTTTATGCATGCAGTTTTTATGTCCCATTGACTATTCAAAGTAAAGTTATGGCTCTCCTCATTCATTTGGAAAGGGTTTTGATATTGTTAACCCAAAATAGCATTACCAGCACGGCTGCTGAGTGGTGAGACTTCCTTCTACAGGGACTCGGCCATTATGCTCCAAGCACCCTCTTTTGTTTCCTTTCCATAAATATGCATGTTTCCACACGTGTATTTGGTGGAATGTGTGATACTAAGAGATATGTCTGCTTTTGACTTTCAACACGATCCTGAAAAGAAACTCAAGTTTCATATCCTTCCTTTTCCTAATATCATCTCCATGTGGACATTACTTAAATAGTCAGTAGTGCAGGAGTCCACTTGTCCAAAATGCCTCTCAGTGAGACAACAGTCATCTAACAAGCGCTGCAGGTCAGCTGGAAAAACTTGGCAGGTTGCCTTGGCAACCAGTTGGGGCACAACACATCACTGTGAGTGCCAGGGCCTTCGATCGTTTAACTGATACCACAGAACGTTTACATTTTAAACATTTACCGGATGCTTTAAACCGCACCGACACACACAATTTGACTGAACCCACCTGGATCTCCAGCAGGCTCTCCTCGTCGTTCTTGGAGGCGTTCCTCTTGTCTAGACCCTCTCCTCGAAGCAGAGCCTCCAGTGTAGTGCTCTGGGTCGGCAAAGTGTCCTTTGACATGAGACCGCCGTCTGCATGAAGACAAATAACGGGCAACATGCGATGAGTCATCACAACATGAGCTTAGTGTTTGTCAACTATTCGCTTTAAGTGAAAACGTTAAGAGATTTAATGTACAGCATTTGCTGCGAATCGCCATCAAAGCACTATAATTTTGAGAGGAACCAGCAGTGTCACAAACTGTGACCTGCATGAGCAGCTTTTATCAGCATAATTCCATTATCTTTCTTCTCTTCCACTCTTACTAGACCTTATAAAAGCATGTGGCAATTTGGTGTAGCATTTGTTTTTTTTCTAATGGTTATCATCTTTTTTGGCCTGCAGGAGAATGTGTCATCACAGCCAGTTTTCACTACAATATACTGCTGGGGAAAAAAAAACAAAAAAAGAAAAAGGAAAAAAAAAAAAAACATACATGTTGTCACAGAAGATTGCACAGTCACTGAGCTCTTGGTAATGCTGCCCTATGCAGACATTAGGCTGACTTTGTCCACAAGAATGTACTTATGTGGTTTATCACTTTAACTTGAACACATGCAGATATCTCCTCCTACACTGACGATCTAAACAAACAGTGTAGGAGGCGAGCAGGTTGAGCAGACAAAGCAGAACAAACAAAAGCTTTGACAGCTAGTCGGATCCACACATCTTATTTACACAATCTCTCCTCCACAGAGAGCTTCATGATCATCCAATTGCTTTGTGGATCTTTGAAGAGGACACACTTCAAAGCCCCCCCCAGACTCTAGCTTTCTATCAGAAAATCTTTTGCAGAATATTGAGCATGCAGGGCTGAAACAGCAGAGCACTGCATAGGTGAGGGCAGGACACCAAAGATAGGCATGCTTCTTTAAAATGGGCCCTTCCACCATGTGGCGGCAGCCCCTCACCATTGTGTCTGCACACGTTGACTTTCAACTCTCCGCGACGAGACAACCCCCCACCCCCCACCCCATCCTTTCCCTCCCTCTCTCTCAACCCATGGGAGTTGGGGGGGGGGCTAAAAATAGAGTCGGCAGCAGCCTGCAGCAGGGAGCTGATTCTGCATGCAGCCCCAGTCCCTTTAGCACACCATCAGACAGTGAGACAGACTGTGGCTGCTGCCCTGTGCTGGCCACCTCTGGCCAGCTGCACAATGTGCTCCATATAAGAGACGCCAGGTTAAATCAGGATACGTTTCCCCTCTGCTGGGCGCTGGCAGACAGCGCATACCAATCCACTTTTATTGGATAAGGGAAGGGACAGCAGCGTGGTGGTGTGGTCTCAGCGAGCACAAGCTCAGTGGAAAACAATAGCCTACAATGGGATGTGTTTAGGAAACAAAGGCTTTGTTCATATGCTGTCACTACATCTTGGTTTCTCTTTCCAGTCTCTCCCTCTCTCTCTTGCTTTCTCAACATTCCAACAATTTGTCCTTCTAACATGCTATATGCACACATAAAAACTGCATGACAATTTTAAGAGATTTCTGTTAAAACATAATGCTTCAAAACCACTTTAAAGAGTAATATGTAACCTTGCATTTCTGCGTGAGTCTCTCTTTGCTGTGTTTATTCCTTAGGATACTGTAACATCCCAGTGGGTATGAAAGCTCTGGGCACAGAATGGACCTGTTACTCGGTGTTGAGAAACACTAGCCACCAAACACAGACATGCTGCATGGCAGACCACAGGGAGAGAAAGATGAAAGAGTTGCCAGAGAGAAAGAGACAAACTCAATCAGCAAGGGAGGTGGCAAGTAGAAAATAAGATAGAGTGAGAATATAGAGAGGGTAAATGTGTTGAGTGAGCTGTTTCAAGTGGCAGCCAGAGAAGGCCAAACTTCATTCCATAACATTTATTAAATACTGTCTACAGTGGCCAAACTCTGCCTCGCTGCTCCCAGCAGCGATAAATCTAATTACATGTTCTACTTCTCACAAAACAAGTTTACCAGCCGTGGTGAACACAGCCACATTTCATCCTCCGAAAAATGACTGGCAGCCTGTTCTTCTCGGTGCGCTGAGACTGACTGATATGCTTTTAGTGAGATTATTCCAGATCAACACCAGTAATCACATGAGCTGAAGGAGGTGGGTGGAGATGGAGGGGGAGACTGCTGAGTGGGAGGAGAAGCTGAGCGGAGCAGAGAGTGGTGGGCAGGTGACGTGCCAAGAAGAAGCTGCAGGGTCTTACCGAGCTGCAGACCGTAGATGCCCAGGCGGGGGTCTGTAGAGTTATGCAGCCGTCTCTTCTTTCGCCAGCAGCGGGCGGGGTACGTGTACATCTGCCCGGCTGCAACACCTGTAAAATGAACATGCCACGAGTTTAAACGACATGAAAAATTCAAGACTGAAAGTCTCTGAAACTTTTTTTTTTAAATATGAAACATCTTTCATCCCTGCACCAATTTTTTCCAAGATTGCCTACTGACAGGACAGTCTCAAAACCACCAAACCAAACTGAGTAGTTCCCTAAACTAAAAAGCAAGTCAAATTGTCTCTTATGTCTCCTGGCTGAAGATCCTGTGGTACTCCCGACCACCAACTCAAAGCAGCTGTGGCCCTTTCAAAGTGAAAACACTTTAGTTTGTGTCTATGAACACAAATAAACAGTTGAAGTGAGTATCCTACAATCTGTCATCAGACCGAGCTGCAGCCATTTTTAACATCCGCGAACACAAATCAACAGGTTACATTTTGTGACCATGTCACAAAATTCTGTGAGGCTGAGTTTAGAATTTCCCAAACTTCCAAGAGCCCAAACTGATGTGTTCAAGTAACCTTTGTTAAATTCTAAAACAGAGAAGAAATATGAAAATAAGTATTTGCAGATGCCATTCTTCTAAAAAACACATCATCTCTTTTTGTAAGCACTGTGTGGGAGTGTTCACCCACCGGGGCTGCGATGGTGACGTTCCATCCAGATGTAGCAGTTGTTCTGGGCCACCCCGGTTTGAGAGTCCAGGAATGGCAGGCGGACGCTGCGTTCAGCGCACAGGCGGGCATTGTAGCTGCGGCACTGCTCAATGGCCTCCTTATAGAACTGGTCGCCCAACCTGTCAGAAACAATGTTAACTGTTATCACTGACACTGAAAGATGTGGCTGGTTGACATAATCTGCATTTCGACAGCAACTGACATCACCCAGTTGTTAGTCCCTGTGTGGAATTAGCAAGGGTGGCTCTGACTGACATACTCATGCAATGGCAACTTATCAATTAAAAGGTAGGCTTATCTTAAAGCATATCCTGCTTTATCAGCCATTTTGACTCAAAAGGGGACCATAGTTTTAAAAATGAACATCATTTTGCAGACATGCACCAACTGACCGGCCTATTTCCAGTGTGCTTGACCCTGACCGGTGACCACCCAGTCCAATTATGAGCCGGCCTCTTTCATGCATGTGCAACATGTGCACAGTGGCACAGGCAAACAGCAGTTCACATGCAAACTCACAGCCATACACTAACATGTCATTAGTGTGGATGCTCTTCACTGTGAGTGAAGGCACAACATTTCCCAGAGTAATCTGCAGGGGAAACCCCACAAAACCAACAAGCATACATAATCAACAAACATAATCAGCCTCTTAAGTCACTTCATCCAGCTGAAAATGGACATTTTAAATAAGCTAACAAAGGCGATCTGGCTAAAGCTAAAGCTATTCAAAACTCAGGGCCAGAAACAGGCCAGCAGCCTCGGTATGAGCAATCAACAGATGAAATTAATTTTATAATGAAAAATATTATGCACTGAAGAAAAATTTGTAGGAAGAAAACTGGAATCAATGAAGTTTGGCACTGACAGGTCAGTGTCAATAAGAAAAAAAATATCTGAAATTGAATCAAAATTGCAGTCAGTGCATCTCTATCATGATGTATTGAACAAGATGTGAAACTAGGACTTGAGACTCAAAAACTCAGCAGCAAAGTGTTTCCTGCGTAATTTACGGTACCGCAAATGTGTCAGTTTATGTCTGGATTTCCACATGGACAGTGTAGAGAGAGGGGTTTTCAACCACGGCAAACATGCTTCCATGCAGTGGTTGAATGTGGATGACCTATGCATCGGCCAAATGCCGACTGCTTGACAAGTGGGCCGGAACAGGGAAGGGAGTGACAGCGGAGTTCACTGGGAATGGAAGCAGAACAAAAAAAACCCCATCAAAAGGTCCAAAAATACAGTATGAAAAGCACAGACAGTGGTTGCAGTGGGCACTTTTCATTGTTTTTAACAATCGGCTTCTCTTCAACTCCTTGTAGGTTATAACATCACTCTTCTCCATGGTGGCTGATGGACCAGCAACAGCACACGCAAGAGTAACCCACAGACCGGTTGAACCACATACTTTGTGCATTGCCCCCATGGACAACGGAGCTCTCTGCAGGTAGACGGGCAGTCCCTGAATGCCCACAGACTACCTTCACCCTACCCCCACTGAAGCATAATCTTAGTTTTAGCTGTAGAGCTGTTTTCCCCAAGACTTCTTATCCGGTCTTTAAGTCCAACGTCACTTCTGGGTCCAGATGCCCATAAATGGACAGCAATGGCAGCCCAGTGACTGTTCACTATTACATTCGGATCGGTCAAAACAACGAGGGACACAGCATTGCTGAGTATTGAACACAGCAGAGTTTGGACCCGGAAATGGAATTCTACGTCATCACTTAAAGACCGGATTGCAATCAGAGTCATCGCCCTCTGCTGGCTATTAGAAAGAATGTAGGTTTAAGGCACTTCTGCTTGGCTTTACTTTTCAGACCCAGAAGCTACATCTATCTTTTACATACAGTCTGTGTACAGTAGTGGAAGAAGTACTTAGCACATAGCCCAGTTAAGTAAAAGTAGCAACATTACAGTGTAGAAATATGCTCTAACAAGAAAAAGTCATGAAAATATCTATCCATTTTCTTCTGCTTATTCAATTCCAGGTCGCAGGGGGCTGGAGCCTATCCCAGCTGCCATAGGGCAAGAAGCAGGGTACACCCTGGACAGAAAACCCATGCAAACTCCACACAGAAAGGTCCTAGCCAAAGGTGGATTTGAATCCAGGACCTTCTTGCTGCAAGGCAACAGTTCTAAACCACTGCAACACTCATCATGAAAACATTTTGCATCAAAATATGAGCATCAAAAATACTCAAAGTACAAAAACTTAAAGTACTCATGCAGAATGGATCATTATATTAGTGATTCATATTACAGCTCGCACCATGGGACTAATTTTAATAACATTATATACACACACTAATCCCCCTTAGGGATTAGTGCCTTATTTAGGGCCTTAGTTCTTAGTTCTAAACATAAAATAATAATTTATTCATTGGTGACATTTTGTGTTACTAGTCTCAATCTGCAAAGAAACTAAATGATCAAATAAAGGTAATGTAATGGTAAAGGTGCAATATTTGCCTTTGAATTGTAGCGGAATAGAAACAGAAAGACTGTAGAAAGTGGAGATGCTCTTTTAAAGTGCGACTACTAATCTAACTTGAGTAAATCCACTCTTTTTAGTTCCCACCACTGTTGACACAGCTGGGACACTGATGTGGAAGCTTGTTTGAAGAACTGGTCAAGAAGTGCTGTGCTGCTAACACTAAGTGCGAGTATACTTACACAGCATCTGATATGCAAGACTTTCATCATGTGCAAATGCTTCAGAGAAGGCCTGTTGCTTTGCTGGCTACAGATCAGTTAGCTGAAGCGGCTATAATACGATGGAAAGCAGATCAAAACAAAACAAGGAGAGAAGTATGTCACTAAAGCAAGTCTGCAGCATCTGATATACATTTATTTTTATACTATCTGTATCCTGTATATTCAAGTCCCTAAGAACCCACCAATGCTGTTAGCATCAAACCTACTCAATTTAAGGATCAAACTGACAGCTGAGATTCTCACTCCTATTTCCACCATTGCCAACAGGGAGAATTTGTGGAAAGAAAAAAAAAAAAAAAAAAAACAAACCAATGCAACCCATTTACAACAGTTCAACCACTCTGCTGCTCCCACTCCTGAGGTTAAACATATTATTACCTCTGTGGGCTCTTTGTTTGATCTGCTTCTAGACAGGCTGTGAGCTACACTGACGCTGACTCTGTTAGATTATCGCGCAAACACTGAATCTAGGGTCTGATATAAAGTCACTCCTCCGACCAGCAAGCAGCTCTCACACTTTAGTTCCACTTTTCTTAGTGCTGCTGAGATTTTGGCAGTCCCTCCGGGTTTCAGTGTTAATATTCAGAGTGAAATGGGGGAGGAAATTTCACATTCAAGCCCTCAATCGCTGCCACACGCCTAGTATGGTAATTAGCCTACTTAATTAATCTCAGCAGAGTGCCTAGCACAAGGGCAGGTTCTAATTTGACTATATCAAAGACGAAGGTAACTGCTTCAACTCTGAAATCATGACACGGTACTTTGTATGTGTTTTCCACAGTTTGCTATTATATCACAGGGCCAAGAGGGACAACGATAGCCACTGGTTCTACTGGTTTGAACATCCTGACATCTGAATAATGAAGTTCCTCCACATGTTCTCAATTACAGCATTAGGAAGACGGCCATTTTGAAGTGAAACTAATGAGCTGTGGGCTGTGAGTCGAGGCTGGAATCTTAAAACTGGAGGTAGAGGTGCTGGGAGGCTGATTTGTCAGCGTCGTTCAGATCCCACACTCCTCCATTCCCTGCGTCTTTGCCCCTACCCTTGAGACGACGTCCGGCTAATGAAGAGCTGCGTTAGGAATGCTGTCCCGCACAAAAACCCACGGCTCTGCGTTTGAGACAAAGCCACAGTGTGTGAGAAGCTTCTGGGAAGGACAGGCTTCGTGTCAGTGTGATTGAGAAGAGTAAACAGTCACAGGTACAGAGCGAGTGCAGGCAGGGGTGGAAAGGTGTGAGGAAGCAAGATGAGAGGGGAAACGGAAAGAAACAAGGAGATCCATCCAAGCAGATCATGACTAATAAATATGGGAGTTGATTTTATTCTGCGTGTTCTAATCAGACCCAGACAGTGCCTTTATTCTAATTGATAATCACATTACTATTGCTCCCTGCCTAGTAAAGAAATAGTATGGTGTTTCTCATTGCATTCAAAGCCAAAAACATCACCAATTTCTTAGATGTAGCAGGGCTTTCTCAGGCTTTAAGGTGCAGGAATTTTTACAAGCGTATTCACACAGGGATAGACTCAAAACAGATTTGCCACAAAGCTGAACACACAAGATCAGCGGTTTGACATGCTCACCAGAAGCTTCACCGAGGATTTAAGAGAAATGTTTAGCTCATGAAAAAAATAACACATGCTAGATAATAAAATGCATAAATTAGATTTGTCGAACGTGTACCATGTGCAGACTGTCTTGTCTAACCTGTGTGCTTCAGCAGCATTCCTTGATATCAACACACAGCTGTGACGGGACGTAAGTGTGACATATCAGTTTACTCAAAGCAGATCGGCTGCAAGTGCTCCCTGAAGTCGGCTACGAGCGTGTGCTAGTGCCAAGAAACCCCTGCGATTACTCGAAGCCGAACAAACCAGGGGAGGATGCTGATCTGTCTCAAGTGAAACTGTGGCGCTGGGGTTTGAGGAGGGAGGATGACGAGCATCTAAACACGTAAGTGGGCGAAAGTCTTCTGGTGGGTGCTAGCTGTGTATGTGTGCAACAACACGTTCTCCATCAGAGCCCTGCCGCCCCCAGCAGCAGGTGCTCTGGCTTAGGTGAGAGATCTTTCTGACACCTGTAATGAGTGACAAGACCTACACGTCCAGCGACACGGGGGGGGGGGGGGGGGGGGGGGGTCATATCACACACAAACACCCCACCTTCAACTCAGCAGTCACAACTTTCCCCTCGCTCTGAGAGACGCATTTGTTTTTTTCCACTAGATTTCAACCAGCAGACTAAGACTCTGCAGTGGCTGAAGGATAACTCTGGTTTCCTACAGTCGGGTGCTGTGTTTATACTCTTGGACATTATTTCTATCACTTACAGTAACGAGTTAAGATCAAAGAATGAAGCAACTTTTGAACTCTGATCAAGTAAGAGACACAGTGAGATGATCAGATAAAACTATTCAGTATGTAGATGAATAGTACAATTAGTGTGTAGTGTAAATGACCAATTACAGACAACTGAAATTTATCTTGTGACCCTTAGAGAATCAAGAGAATCTGGCTACATTTTTGGCTTGTTTGCAGCATATTTGTTTGCCTCTCATCCACTGCAGGGGTAACTTATCAATTTTTCTACTTAAACGGACAGAAAAAAAAAAATATATATATATTAAAAAAAAAAAAAAAAAGATCCAGTTTGCACTAAACCACAATTAGCTTCCGCATGGCAACAACATCCCGGGGAGTCGGAAACACTTGAAACTTGTGTGCATGCTACGGCCTCAGAGGTATGTACTACACATCCTCAATGTCTTCCAGCTGAGTAGAGAAGGTGAGTGTGTGCATGAGGGCGAAGAACAAAAGCAAATCTTGTGGCCAGTGGGGCCTCCGCTATCAGCGTGTTCCTGTCAACGGTTCACCGTGTCACATGGCTGCGTCCGTAATGTAAGCGTGTGTCAACACCCAGTTTGCATATCTAACGACAAACTGCAGTGTGCAGGAGAGCTGCGAGTGAGATGCAGTCATGACAAAAAAAAAAACCCCAAAAAAACCAATGCTTTAAAATAGCCTGGCTCATGAGGAGAATACACAAGAGCAAGGAAAGGAAAAAAAAATCTGATCTGAAACACAACTTCTGTCTTGTCTGCTCTATTTAGAAGGTATGTCAAACTTGCAGGTGCACTGCTGCTTCACAGGAAGCTACAGCTACCACATAACAAGGGAGGGGGAGGGCCTACAGAGTGACTGCGTCCTGACAGCAACCTCTGATTACACCAATCAGAACAATACAGCCTGGGTGAGGGCATGGGTAAAAAACCAGACCATACACCTCCACACTGCAGTGCCAATAAACAGCAGGCCTGACTCACTCAAAGTCAACTCAACAGCAAATGACAAGAAAGCTGACAATCGGATCCGGCAGATGAAATGTCAGGAGAGCCGTGGATGGAAGATGTGTCCAGGCCACAGATAAACTCCAGCTGTGGCTCAGATTTTAATGAGCAGCTTTATGTGCTCCTTTATTAATTAAATATTCCAGCCTCCATTTTAATCAGCAGATTCTGGAGATTACTGTGGTCCAGCGCTCAGAGAAGGGACAGACCTCACACAGGCGCGCGCGGGCTTGCACGCTTCCCTCTCCATCCGCCACATCCCTACAAAGTCAAACTAGCGTTCCATTTCCCCAAAGTGAATCATCTTAATACAAAAAAGGTCAAACTGGTCCACAGGAGCGACATCCAATTAGTGTCAAGTGTGACTAATTATAATCTGACAAACGTGTGAAATGAAGTCAGAAACCCGAGACAGAGGCTAATTATAGCAGATTGAAACACTTCATTAAGCACAGCTTATAGCAAGGAGACATTCCACATCAGAATGCTAAAACGCCTGTGAGATGAAACAGCAGCTTTGACAGCAGACAGACACTGAAGCTTGTTGGGACGCGCGCGAGAGAAATGGCCCAACAAGGTATTGATGAAACGTACACATGAAAAAACACAGACGTGAGGTGCGAGAACAGAAGCGGCTAGATGGGAGCATTATTTATTTAACATTTGCACTGAACACGGAGTGGTTCGCTGAGCTGCTCAGGTGACAGCAGAAGGAAGCTGTGATTGTACTGGCCAATTCCCTGGTGAGTATAACTGTGAAACAGAGCATGCTCAGGAGTAAATGCAGATTCAACATGTTACCACCCCCCCCCCCCCCCCCCCCACACACACACACACAATTTATCTGAGTGTGTAGGTGAGGTTCTCTCTCCACTAAACTCTGAAAGCTTAAAATGAACTTATCTTTAGAGAAAATTCCCCCAAATAGTGGAGAACATGGTGCAAAAACATCACACTGCATCCTTTCCTAGGTTTAGCAATGCCTCAGTAACAATAGCAGCATGAGGTGGATAGATGTGCAAGGTGTTGAGAGGTCCACTCCTTGTTCTTACAGTCCACTGAGGTGGCAGGGTACCTCTGTGGAGGAGCAGATGGTTCTCCTGCTTGTGCCCAACACTTCCTCTCTGTCGGAGCATCTCTCTGACAGATGGGCCCAGGATCCTGGACCAAGCTAATCTCCAGCACTCCTCCACTTAAAGGCACAGTGGAGAGCCTGCACTATACCTTCCACAGTCCCGTGATTATTACACATCAATACAGGCGGACTGCCGGTGACAGCCGCGCAACTTAACATCCATTTAAAGATTTAACAAATCATAATCTGATTTCAGCATCAAATGACAAGAAGCGAAAGGCTAAGTGTGTCTAACTTAGAGTAATATGTCTACCAGTGGAACTGGTAAAACAGTACACAAGAACAAAGGAGAAAATGGGAGGAAAGGTGGAGTATTTCTTTGAAGTTAGCGGATAAAAATGGCCATGCACGCACTATTTAAGCACAGAGTGACAGTCTATTTTCAGCCGCGGAGTCAAACTGCTGTCACTTTTGTCGATTTCACCAGCAAGCATGCAAATACAAAATGCCTCCTCCCTTGCTTTACCGGGTCCTGACCACGTCTGCGCTCGGAGGAGCCAAAGTTGACATGTCGACAATTCACACCAACTATACACGACTTTCGGAATGTCAATGCTATTCCGCCGCTATGCCCCACCGAGCAAAATCGCCTTTTAATTATTCGTGGCAGCGGAAAGGCACGTTGTGGACAGTTTTCAAATAAATTTACAGCCCAGAAAAGACGACACACTCTCATGCTGTATGCAAAGCCGTGCAGAGGAAAAGCCTCGCTAGTGCAATGAAATGTCAGGCAGCCGTGCGCACATTGTTTAACACCAAATGCTGAAATCTAGTGGAATAAAAAATAAATAAAACTATACGAGGTTACTTTGCCGTGCAAGAAGTACACAAAATGAATTTGGACAGCTTAATCACTCATATGCACACGGCTGGAAATGAAATGCACGAACAGCCAGTTTTAATGTACGACTTGGCAACAAAGTAGATATTCACAATTTCCTCAATGTCTAAATTACTTACGCTTTTAGTGGATTCTGAATGACAGCCGCCATTTTGCTACAATGTAACGCAATATCGGCGTCTTGCAGTTCTGAGGGAAACCTACGGAAATTGACCAATGGGAGCTCGGGGTGAATTCGTGGACCAATGCCTCTGCGGCATAAGCGGATGGGGCGTGGCTCAATGGGGTAAACTGTCAAAATTATTTTAAAGGGTTTTCCCTTGTATTTATATTGTACACAACTGAATTACAGCACTTTTAAAGAGACCTTGTACCGTAGTTTGGATAGATATCACACACAACTTTCTCTGCTGGCTTACTGATACCATGCAGGGTACTGGCACAGAATATCAACATGGAAGTTTAGGTTTAATTATTTATTAAAATAATTACAAATCATTTATTATCAATAAGCACCAAGCAACTATGTGTGTGTGTGTACTTATATATTTATATATATATATTTTTTTTCATTTATCTGAAACTGCAGTGCTGGACGGGAATGAAAGCAAGGCTCATAACACAAGGACATGCACACGATCTATTCCTCCCACATACAGTACAGTAAGTGGTTTGACACAGGGAGATTTAAAACACACTACCACACATACACACACCACTTAAGACATGGAGGCAGTTGCAGATTATGATTTAACAGACAGAAGCTGATACAACTTTAATCTTATGCAAATCTTCCACCATTTCTTCAAGTTAGTTCCAACAGTTTAAAGTATATCAGTCATTTTTGTTTGATTTGGAGTCGGCAGGTTAAACATGTTGACAGTTACACCCTACCCAATTAAAAAAAAGCAAGGGGAAAAAAAAGGGATGAATATCTCAAACACTATAATGGGTATTTGAACAGACTGCAAAGATATGCATGGCAATGAACTCCAGTACCAGTAATCTGACATGATGCATTTCCTATTCTATCCTGTGCAATATTAGCATCTCAAAAGAGGGTGTGTGTGTGTGATGAAACACTCAGACAGATAAATCTATTTTGAGACAAGGCAGACACAACATCTTCTCATCAGACATCAGAACCAAAAAGTTCCACGTTAGGTGCAAAGGGAGAATTAACTTTATCTACAAAGCTTAAAACTGACAAATACCCCCCCCCCCCTTTTTTTTTTTTCTTGTTTTTTTTTTTTTTTTTTTTTGGACAACAAAACGCAAGCATATGTCTAAAAGGCATCGCCATGTGCTTTGTACGATAACGGTCTCAGTACTCAGTAAAACAAAACTAGTTAATGATGAAAGACATAATTAAAGCTCTCAGTCGCTACATATGGTTCAACATCTCACCTTTGACCCATTTGAGCATTAGTATTTCTGTGTAACGCTGAAAGACAAAAACAAACAAAGACAGAAAAAGGGTGGTTCACAAAGTGTCACTACAAAGTCTATAAATATACATACAGTTAATCATGTCACACCCCCCCCCCCAAAAAAAAACAGCTAAAGTAAATTTACAACAGCTTTCAATAACGGATGTAAAATAAGAGAAAACATAAGTTCTTATAAGCAGAACAAAATTCCATTGTGCTTTGTCAGGAGTCCTTAACATGTCACGCTGCATCTACAGAGACCTGCAGGCATGAGTGTAATAAGTAAAACCAGTTTGAACACTGTGTATTTTTCAGTTCTGAAAGACAACATCCAGATGCAATGCAGGCAGGAACTTCAAATATTAAATATTTAGATTACACTTGAAACAAAGGGGTCCAAAAAAAAAAAAAATTTTGAACATGAATTACATTTTGTAACATGAGACCACTGAAATGCCACTTAGTAAAAGAGATAAGTGAGGTTTATTCAGAGACCATCCTCCGAACAAGTAAAAGGCCATGATCTCTCACACCGTCATGCAGTGCTAATATTTTGTTTCTCGGTTAAATAACTTTCAACATTTCCTCTAACATAGTTCTATGTCTTCATACGACCACATATTACATGATAAAATATAAACATTGTACCAGCACAGACACAGTGACCTGAATGATTTCTGCCACACCAGATATCCAAAATCAAGACCTCCTGCCGTAGATTTCAACTGAGTTTGGAGCGACTGCTTCTTCACCTGGATATCTGGCTTTTTGGCCATGGTAAGCAACAGCCTATAACAGCTGAACAAGGCGTAGTGCAAAAACTAAAATGTTGCAATATATGCATGCAAAGGAACCTGCAGTTAGCTGCATGTGTTTAAAATCTCTCTTTGCCATTACGTGACATCAGAGAAAATACTCAATAATAATAATAATAGGAATTGCTGGAAACTAATCACACCAACCCAACCAGCATTCTCAACTAGCTATTACTATTTAAATGTTTTTTTTTTTTATATATATATTTTCTGACAGTAGAAAAATAGCTCAACAGCCAATGTAAAATAAGGGATCTGTGTCAATAAGAATCAAAACATTGACACTGTGGATACTCGGAGTAGAAATGCAGGTTTCACACTCAGTCAAGTAGCTCACATGTTCTGGCTGTTCTACAAAGGCCACAGGAACTCTGAAATCCCAAATCTGCTAAATGTCCTACATATATGCCTAAAAATTTCCCTTCCACAGATACAAGACAGAATCGGTCGAGCAAGAGAGGTATGCTTTAGCAGAGACAGACTGCCGAGTTAGTGAGTGGTTCTATCTGGCGTTCTGAGGAAGGAAAGCCGTCCCTGTTAAAGTTCTCCGGGCTTCTGGTTGCAGCTGGAGCACACGCGCACGGGGTGGTCCCAGCCACGCGATGGAACGGCTCGACGCTCGGGGGAGCAGTCGTCGCACACTCCTTGGCCGCAGGCGCGGCAGTGGTGCTTGGACAGCTTGGCAGTGAACTCGCGTTGGCAGTTGTGGCACGACAGGATGTCCTGGTCAGGCACCCAGTAGGCAGGACGAGCTGCGTCTTTCACGAGGCCTAAAAGGAAGGTGGAAAATAAATACACCACGCTCACACGCCTGGAAAAGCTTATATGACACTACACCCAGGTGTAGTGTCATATAAACCTTCTGTTACTAGAATATATCATTCACCAATTCTCTCTAAACAGATATCAGCACATGAGTAGGGAGAATGTGTCAGCAAGGGACAAAAACTGCAGTACCAAATTCTGATTTTTACTTGTAGTTCTGACCAATCTCATATTAGCAGGTCCCTGTTAGATGCATTCATAAACAATGAACAGCTGGTCAGAGCTGATTAAGCAGTCCTGGCCTGGATATTTGTTGGCTACACTGAAGTTCCCCATAAACTATGTCATCAGACTCAGCTGATGATTGCACTCTAATTTTATTTAATTATATCGTTGCTTAATTCATACAAAAACTTTAGTACAAACTGACTAAATTATGCTTTATGTGGGGTTTGTCCCAGGCTTTTTTTTTTTTTTTTTAAATGGGAGCAATGTTTTCCCTGAATTTCTCTGATTCTTGATTAGCAAGTTTCTGTGACAGAAACACGGAAACAAGAGCTGGATTTAAAAGTCAGTTGGCTAATTTTGTTGTGATTGGAGAAGACGTCACTCCGAGGTATTTTTGGGGTAGTCATAGATCTGGAGATATTTTCAGTGAGATATCAGGTTGTCCGAAACATATTTATCTATGCCCTTTACCAGTAAAGTTAGACCAGCAGGCATATATAATAGCTTTATATCTATAAATAATCAACTTGTGCTTTGGATTAAACAAATAGTTTCATGGTTTTAAATACTGATCAAGAAATCAGGATATGTTTGTGGTCTTTTTTAAAAAAAAAAGGACAGTATTTAATCTTCTAAACAGAACTTGTTCTTTCTTTTTTGGACAATCCTGATAGAAATCTCTCACACTGGCTTAACAAACACACTTAGAAGGTTTTTCTTATAAGCACTGGCCAAAGTGCAACCTAGGGATTAGTTCAGAGGGTACAGAAATGATTGATCCTGAGTAGTTAAACGATCACTGAGGAATTTTATCAGATGTATGTAGGCAACCTAACATCAATATTAAACAAGTACACAGCAAAGGTGACTCTCAAACAGCATAGCCTCATGAACTGAAATGGAAAAAATAAAACAAAAACAGTATAACTGGCCACCTATCACATCACTTCACTAAAGAGAACAGGTAGATACAAGAGCTGAAAGTCAGTGTTAAACATTAGATAGGAGAGCACTTCTGTATGGGGGTGTTGCCACAGATATGTCCTGAACAGAGTGTCCAAGGCATTTTTAGGTTCAGTGGCCAATGTGTGTGGGAGGATTTCAGTTTTTTAAGCTTATAAATATTTTTTGCTGGCAAGAGCAACTAGTTACAGGAAAATGCAATCTCTGTATAAATGTAATCATTTTACTGTCATTAAATTATAAAGCTTCAGATAGCTCAACTTTTTCCTTGAGTCGTGGCATAGAGACCTGCTTTTCATAGCGGTACATGCTCTGTTAAAACTAGGTCATTAGGGCATCTCATATTCCTGGCTAGATTCCAGCATGAAATAAATAAGAGGAAACAACCTCTTTTATTTCTAACTGAAAATAAGCACAATGGGCCTCTGCCACAAGAGGGCACTGCACCCACATACTACCATTTATTGGGTCATTTATGCATGTTACGTAACATCCCCTTTAGGTTTTGTTTTGGGTAAACGCTCACCTAGTGGGATGTCAATAGCAGTGACTACGACTCCTAAAGTATTGGTGACAGCTTCTCCAACCTTCCTGGCAAGAGTTCCACCTTCTTCCTCTTCTCGCTCTGCCTCAAGTAGCTCTGCATAAAGAAAAAGACACTTACTAAAGCCACGCTCATAAATGTTAAATGACAGCACAACAGAGGTTTAAGAAAAACAGAGGAGATCTGACATTATGTAGAGAGCGTGCACCTGCATATGAAGCTCTCTGCTCAAAGCAGACATCACACACTCTGACAGGGGCAAGACCCCAGCCTCTCTCAGGGACAGGCGCAGCTTTGGAAGAGCAGCCATCACAGAAGCCCTCCCCACAGGCACGGCAGTGATGCTTAGTGTCGTTATCCTGGAAGACTGTGTGACACTTATGGCACACCTTGTATGAGAGAAAAATGATAACAGCTCATGCTGTATTGACCAAGAGCTAAGAGGGTGACAACCGCAACACGAATCTAAGTTTTATCATGAGACATGCAAACACAGATTGTGTAACAGGCACACCACAGACAGTAAACATCCCTCTGGACAGGAAAGTGTTGACTTTCTGGTAGCTGGTGGCAGAGGATGGGGCTGTGTATGTCACTCACCAAGATCAGGGAGTTGGGTTTCCAGTAGGCTGGGGCGATCTGATCTGTCAGCCAAGAGGTGACAGCCTTGGCAGGTTTGACACTGAGCTCTGACACAGATTGGGCTACTAGGTTGACTCCATCCAGAAGGCGCTGTGCAGCATTGCTATTGTCCTTTAAAAAGCCATCTGACTGTAAGAAACATATAGGTCAAATGGTTATCTGTAGCCATAATCAGGGTCTATATAAATCAATAATGAAGGAAATATGGTCTGTATCAGAAAAATAAATGAAACGCTTTCTGTCACTTACTCCCGGCCAAACATGTTGGATCTCAGTGCGGACAACTGTATCCACAGGGTCCTGATTTCCGTACCAGTACTGACGGCTCCGATAGATCACCCCACAGTTGGGACATTCAATAACATACCTGAACATACATTTTAAAAAATGCAACTCATTTTCTGTGAGAATATGTGAATCTGGTATTTGGTTTGTTATGGAGTGTGTTTGAGTGACAAGAAAATTTAAATTTTAGGTCCAAGTTTGGAGCACCAGTGCTAAAATCAGGCTAACCAAAGCCTAGATACAGGTGACCTCGCAGGTCATTTCCTTGCTACTCACCCAGACCAGGCATATTTTGCGAGGCCCATCCATGGAGAATCTGAGGACGCTGAGGTCTTTGGGACAACTACCACTTCTTTTCCCCCTTCATAGCAAGCCTGATTTGATGCCCAACATAATGATTTCAGTTTAAGGCTCTTTGGCAATGAAAGAAATGTAGTGTTATGGTTAAACTGAGAAAGCTAAAAGGCAAAGTTGAGTCACCACGCTTACTTTGCAGGTGTAAATGCGGTTATCATACTGAGGAGTATAACGACAGCGATGCGTCGCCTCGTGGCGCACTGCCTCTCCTAAGTGGTTCATGCTGTTCTTGCAGCCAGATCTGAGGGAAATGCATCAACACAGAATGTCAAACAACAGAAACAGTAAAAGATTGAAGCAAAAATAATAAAAGGGGAAAAAACAAAACAAAAAAACAGATAGCAAGAAATACTGACCCACAGCTGAGGCACAGGCTGGAGCAGGTGAAGTATTCATCGGGAAAAAAGCAGCTGTGCGCGACCAGCTCACCTGAAATTTCCCCACTGAAGCGTTCACTCAGTGCCTGCAGGGAAATTAAAGATCAGCAGATATTAATACATGAACTGCTGTTATAACAGATCAAAAGATACATTACCATGAACTGTGATTGTTTAATTTCCTTGTATTCTCTCTCAACATTCAACCAGTCTTAAGCAGGTCAGAAACTAGCCAATCTCTAAATGGAGCCCTTCCTACCTGCAGGGCTTTGAAGATGACCACAGGGGTACGTGGAGAGCGAGTGGCGTTGTTATCCAGGAGCTGTTCCAGTTTATTCTGCAGGCCACAAAAGTCAGTAGGGGGACTGAGAGTCTGTGTACCCCAGTAGTGGAGAGAACTAAAGGCCTCTGGAAAACGGGAAAGCTTCCTAAAGCGCTCCAACAGTAGCCGATCTACAGATTCAGATGATTTATCTGTAACAGGACAAAGATGGAATGGTTAACATTAACTATAACAAGTTTATCTACTATACTGTGAATAAACTTTTAGCATTTGTCTACACAGCTCTTAAAATATTGTGCTTGAATGCATGCATGTGAGGGAAACGCACAATAGTTTCCTGTATAAATGTGCAAAAATGTGTACAGGTAATAAACCAAAGAGCAAAAACATGTGGCATGTAGTTCACCCATTAGGTTTGCTGTCCCAGTCTTTCAGGGATCTTTCAGATTTTAACCGTCAACTTCAAGGTAATGCAATTTGAATGATCTGTCTCTCTATAAATAGCACTTAGTTTGCATAGGAAAAACAACTTGTACTTGTGACTTGCAGCTTCGTTTTGCCAGGTAATACACCACAGTAAACAAAGGGTCTTCTTATTTCTGTCAACTTTGTTCTCGTTACATTAGCAATGGATTTTTAAAGCCGAGAGAATGACTAGTGTAAAAGCGGGCACTCTTCCTCAGTAAAAGGGCTTATCGAATGAGCCAATTGCAAGCGTCTGCAGGCTGATTGTTAAACCATAGGAAAAGAACAGAAACCAGAAGTTACTCAGAAGTTATTGAAAACACAATACACTCGTATAGTTTAAATAAATTAAAATCATGGTTGATAGTAATGTACAATACCTGTTGCTAAAACAGATATTGTTTTTTTTACACATTTAAGTTATTGCATTGCACCAATTAACAGGTGGAGATGTTTTACCTGAACCCAGCAACTTAGTGTGGACTGTTTCATGGAAGATGACTACTGCAGGGCCCAAGGTGGACAGTGGGACATCCAGGCCACAGCGTGTCATTGTTGCCTTCAGCTCCTTGGAGAAATGCTTCAAATATGCGTCCGAGGCATCCCCAAGGAACTTGAAGAGGTCATCATGGAGACGGTCAGCATGGGTGCGATAGATTATGAGGTCAGAGATGGCGAGCACCTTTAGTAAGAGACGTGTTCTCTGGCCCTGTTTGGAACTGTTCCCAAGCAGCCCCTCTGTATCAATGACCACTAATTTGTGGATTGGGTCAAATGCTGCCCACACCCCCACTGTACATGATTCTTGTGTGGGAGAAGTCTTGAACACCTCTCTGCCCATGAAGAATGTGTGGTTCAAAGTGTGAGATTTGCCCTCTCCTGTGTTACCAAAGATGGACACCACCTTCAGCAGCTGGTTGGGCGCGCAGCTGAGGCTCTTCACAAAGGAAGCTTCATCTTTTATCTTAGGACGAACAAAAAGTGTGAAAATTTTAAAGTGCAAACAAAGAAATTTGATTTTGGTCCTATTTAACAACCACCTGCACAACTTACCTGCATTTCTTCATTCTCATCAACCAGAAGAAAGCTGGACACCTTCTCCAGAAGTTTTGCTCTCTGAGATTTGGGCTCATCGGCTATATGAACAGCAGGCCGGGCAGGCGTTTGGACAGAGTTGCCTTCTGCAGGTTTGGGTGGTGGCGGATAAGGTGTAAGCTGGTGTTTCTTCTTGTTGCCTCCACTGTGAGTGCGTTTCTGACAGTCCTGGCACAAATTAACTTTGCAGTTCTGGCAGCGGACCACAGACCTATGGCGCATGCCACTATCTCCACCACCTCCTTTACAGTTGTCACAGTATGGGACATGTCCAGGACCTATCTGGACCCGCTCATGGTTCTTTAGCCGGTCATGACTATGGAGGTCGAGCTCACAGTGAACACACTGCAGGCTTTTGCACTCAACACACTCAAATGCAGCCTCCTCAGAGCCACCACAGGAATAACTCTCTTGACATATCAGACTAGTATTGACTCCCTTTTCTGAAGATGAGCCATATCCATTCATCCTTTCTTAAAAAGTGAGCTGAATATAGATGGGTGCTTATTGGAACAGCTCTGACAACAGCACCAGCTACTTCCAATAGCAGTTAATGAAAAATGCACAATGCAGTAATAACGAAATCTGAAATGTCCAAATACAATGAAATAAACTTAAGACAGCTGCATGATAACAGGGTTGCTAATACACTGACTTAATACAAAGTCTCAATACTGATAATTTATCAAATTAGCTTTCGCAGTATGAAATTCAGTTGCTTGAAACAGGTTGATATAATGCCATCTAGTGCAACTAACAAAGGCAATTAAGTAACAACAGTCGTTTTCTTGAATTACGCTTTATATCCTTTCACTGAGTTAGCCTGTTCATGCATTTAGATGCAGTATTACATAATATATATCTAAGACAAGAGAGAAACTGTAAAATAACCAGGTAACCAGTACCTACCGAGACAATAAACCCTCCCTGAAAGAAAAAAAAAGTGCAAATGTTAATGCTAACAACAGGCTAACTAGCACACTGACCCTGTGTGGGTCTCTGGGTTGTAAATTCAGTATATTGTTTGGCAACCAAATATTGGCAGTTAGCTTAGAGCTAGCTACTTTCGTCGGACAATTTCAACTTTTTTTTCTCCCCCTCAAACAAAAGCTGTAATTAGCGAGCCAGCAAACCATAACAGCTCGTAGCCGTCCAAGCAAGCAGCTAGCCTCCAGTCTGTCAACTGAGCAGCAGCAACAACATATCAACAAACAACAGCTAGTCGATGTCAAAAGCTCGAATATCCCCGGACTCTTTTACTTAACACCGGGAGGGAAATCGGCGCGGCTAGGTTTTAAATGTCTTTAGAAGAGTTAATGTATTTAAATTCTTCCAAGCAGTGTCATTGTTTTGTTCTTCAGCCCCCCTCCCTGAAAGATTGCTCTAGCTACGTTATTTGTTGCCAGGTCAGATCAGCTGATCAGATTATTTTCAGTCACGGGGTCAGAGCAGGGTGAGGCCATGTTGCATCATGGGAAACGTAGTTCTTACTAATAGCGGCCCCTGTTTAGATTCTGCGCAACTCCTAAAAACTCACATATTTAAACGTTTCTTTTCAACTGTTTTATAATCTAATCTAATATGATATAATACCCTTTAAACAAAGTTTTCAAGAACAAAGGTGAAAGTCAGCAGAAGCAAGACAAAATACATGTGTGCGAATGAGAGCGAGACAGGTGAAACAGTGAAACTTCAAGGAGAAGAAGTGAAGGTAGATAAAGTTAAGTAACTGAGATCCACCATCCAAAGCAGGGTGGAGTGGGAAGAGATGTGTTTCAGGAGTGATTTGTGACAGAAGAATAACAGCAAGAGTGAAAGGCAAGGTTTACAAGATGGCAGCGAGGCCAAAAAGACAGGAGGCAGAGTTGAAGATGCTTACATTTTTGATTGGGAGTGACCAGAATGATTAGAAGTGAGTACATCAGAAGGACAGCTCAGATTGAGCAGTTTGGAGACAAAGTTAAAGAAGCAAGGCTGAGATGGTTTGGACATGTGCTGAGTAGGGATATTGGATATACCGGACAAAGGATGTTGAATGTGGAGCAGCCAGGCAGGAGAAAAAGAGGAAGAATCAAAGAAGATTCATGGATGTGGTGAAGGAGGACATGTAGAGGATGCTAGGGATGGGGTGAGATGGAGGCAGATGATCTGCTGTGGTGACCTCTAAAGAGAGCAGCCAAAAGAAGAAGACCCTTTTAAACAAAGAATGAGTCTCGCATGCAACATTTTAGTGTCAACTCTAGTTTTTTTTTGTATCTTGCAGGCTGGAAGTTTATAAAATAGTGTTATAAGCTACAAAATCTCTCCAATTTTTTGCTGGCCGAGTAACCGTGCAGTTAAAAAACATTTTCATTTTATTGTGTTTTGGTTTTATTACTTATCTATTGCATACAAATATTATAACTGATGACTATTTAGGATAATGTCTTGTTTAGCACAGAATTAGCTGATGCTGTGAAAAGCTGTAGATGTCTCAGTCACTTTAACTGCAATTAATATCTAGTCAAAATCTAGCTGTTTCTTCTGAAATTACCATCATTTGGTTAAATCTAATTACTGAAATTAAAAATCTATCACTGATCATTGAGATACTTGGGAAAATGTGGACTGGTGTAAAAGCATGTGCGGGAAAACACACCCCATCATCAGCTTCCAAGCAGGGGACTGATTTAAATGGCTTTTGTCGTGTAAAGCAGAGCTTCAACGAATCAGCAGGTGACCATTTGTCCTAAATGGCACTTTGTGTTTTCCCTCCATTTCTTCCCTGACAGTAACTTCTAAAGATGAATCCTTAAAGTGGATGTTTTTCAAAAGAGAGTAAAATCACAAAAACTGGCAACTAAGTAACACTGCAAAGCATTTATTACAAAGCTTGCCTAGCACACAAAAATATCAACAATAACAGCAACAAACAAAATGTGAAACAAGAAAGGCAAAAGGTATAAAGAGAAGAAGTGAAGTCGGTGGAATGTGGACACAGATTGTCACATTTCACACAAGGACGCAGGTTTTGTGTCCCATTCTTATATATAACCTACACTTTGTACACCTACTTTGGTGGGTAGGTATTCTTCGGATTTCATATCACAGGAATCTAAAGGTTTTCCTCCATCCGCCATCACAAAGAGACTTTAAACTTTTAAGCAGGCTGAGCTTTTTGTATTTAGCACCACCGTGCTTGTGCTTAATGGCAGCAAATACAGCACAGTCAAACACATTTTTAAGGTTGTGTTGTGTGAGAGCTGAGCACTCCACATAGTCGTCAGCTCTGATCCTGCTCGCGAGTCGTCTGGCCTTGTTAAAGAGCACTGGTCCGGCGCCCTGCTGGTCCAGACGAATAAGGACATCCACGCTGTGGCGAAGGTCTGACTGAGTTCCAACCAGAACGATGGGGGAGTTCGGGTTGGCGGCTCGAATCTGCGGGATCCATTTGGAGGCGATATTGTCAAATGAGACAGGGTTGACTAGGCTGAAGCAGAGGATGAAGACGTCCACATGGGCATAACACAGAGCGCGAAGATGGCCAAACACCTCCTGATAGATCAAACATTGAGAGGTGAGATGCAAAAGATCCACAAATTAAAAAAAAAAAAAAAAAAAAAAGAAAACTCATAGTTGATCTGCTATAATTACCTGTCCCGCAGTATCTATCAGTTTAATAGGAGTTGGGATTCCATTAACATGAACCAAACCTGGAGGTTAGGTAGAAACAAACAGGTTTTATTGCTGGGTGGAAATACTTGACCTTTAAATAGAAAAGCGCCTCCTCTTACCTGTGAAAACATCAAATGCTGTCTGCCTGTACTCAGTGTTGTATCCATTGAAGATGTAACTGATAACCATGCTGGTCTTCCCCACTGCTCCATCACCAACCAGCATGCAGCTCAGTTCTTCCCTCACTCTGTCTGGTTTATCAGATCTTTGACAGGCCTGCGCCATATTCCCTCACACTATTACTGCATCATCTTAGAATCCGAGCAGTTTGAAAGTGTATGCAGGAGTGCAACACTACTGTAAATAATTCCCCCCCCCCCCCCCCCCACCCCCATGGGCATGTTGGGGGCAATAAAAGAAGAAGACCACCTCGATTTAAAAGAACAAAGGCGCCCAATCAGATGAGCGATCTCCTCCTAAACGCTTCGACTGTTTCCGTTTCGTACAGATTTACATGGTCACTCCCACCAACACTGATTTGACTCAACTGTTAAAGGTCAGTTGACTGGACCTCAAAAATGGCACTGCGGGTTTTAATTAGCTTAATTTCGCAAGGTGTTTGCAAATGTGTAAAGTTAACACAGAGAAAGGAGAAAGGTGTAGAAAAACGTGCTTTTTCACTTTAAAAACATCCTATTTTGGAATTCTGGACGCAAATGCCATTGGCTGGGCAGAAGGTGATTTACAAACTCCTGAATTCGTTGCTGTGCGGTTCAGAGTGCGGAGCTGCATTAATTCATGCAATAATCGTGCAATACCGCCGTGGGTCACTAGAGAGAGGTGTTGCTCCAGCGTGGACCCACACGGCGCTCCGTCCAGACGCAGTTTCCTCCCTTTTTGTCTTTTCCATGTTTCTGCTTGGTGAAAGGGACCAGAAGAGGTGAACCATGCAACTCATTCACAGCTTTTCAAATAATAATGTTCGATCTTCAAGTGGTTACGCCCCCATCTATATATATTTTTTAAAATTTCAATATTCCTTTAATCAGTACACAGCAAAATAACATAGCCAACATCCAGGAGTTCTAAACATCATGAGCATCAATGAAATTTAAGTTTTCCCAGGCTGGCCACCTGCTGCATATTTTAATTGCGTAAATTAATGACATTTCAAGACCAGTTTTACTCCGCCACGTAAAGAGCAACGTAAGGACGTAAAGAGCAAAGAGCAGAACTGAAGGGAAGTAGTGGAGGTCATCGACTCCAGTTCATAGTAGTGACGTCAGGTGCTATCTGTTTTTTCTTTTTTTGTCTGTTTTCCGGGTGACTGGGTTCATAAATACACACAAAATCCGTGATAATTTTATGTCATATTTACATTTCCTTTACATTTCCTCTGTTGCAAACACAAGCAAACATGCAGACTGCACTGCAATACTGCAAATCAGAGTACCTCACACTACTAACGCTTTCATCATATACTGACAATTATTCCTATCATTAGCTCAGAGGAGACTTTTTCATTTATATGAATTTTGTGCTTACTCTGAATTCCCGTCATGCATTTGATTGGTGTTTCTATGCAGAAATACCAAATGCATTAAACCAGTGCAACCAAAACCAGGTTTTGACCAAATAAATAGATAAAAATTTCCTACTAAAATAAAACTTTTGCTTGGAAAACATCCATCCATCCATCCATTCACTTCCGCTTATCCTGGTCAGGGTCGCGGGGGGGGCTTGGAAAACATCTCCTGCATAATTGATTTATAATTACTTTATAATGCAGCTGGAGCCATTTGCTTATGATCAATCATCTAGATTACACCACATTTCTGAGCCTGGTCTCTGACCTCACAAAGTAACCATTATTGTAATATTAGCAATATCTGCAATAATAACTGGATATTATCTTCCTGGACCTTTGCTTAATTGAACTTGCTATTGCAGTTGTGTTGTGTTGCAACATTTGGATTGAGCACTGGTGGCTTGTTTCCCTTACAAACAATCCAAATTTTGCACTCCAGCATATCCCAGCTGTACTGCAGAAGAATTGTATGAGCAAGCAATGTAACATATTTTAGAGCCCGGGAAACATTTGGGGGGGTATGGGGGTTGAAACTACAGCTTTAAACAAAGTGCTGCTCCTTATCTGTCTGAACCTGCAGGAAACTCTGTGAGCATTGTGTTGTAAGGTCTCTGCTTCCTGTTTGCCGTTGTTTCTCACTTACTCCTTCTCTTCTCCCTTTCTCTCCCACTTTTCCCACCACCTGCGGTGTGAGTGATAGAGTTTATTCCCCGTGGTAAGAGGGCAACATCTGGTGCCCCCTCCTCTCCGTACACATCGCGTTGCCGGCTCAACTCCCATGCCAACACCTTTGACAGCTGTTGGTCACAATGTGCTGTTCCTTAATCCAAGGTAAATGTCAAATGCAGGAAACTGTCTTTAAATATCCTCGCATCCAAAGATTGTTTTTCTGTAACTTCTTTTATCATCTCAGCTCCGTCACAGAGCTTTTCAAATACAAGCACCTCGCAAAAACAAACCAGATAGCTTTGAAAGGTTTGCATCAGCCCTGTGCAGCAGATGTCAGCAGAGTGTTAATGGCTGTGTCCTGACATGCATAAGTTACTATAAACATAAGGACATGTTCAGTGCATGCATTCCCACGGTCTATTTTTGTATAACTAGACATGCAGAAATGTATACCGACACAGATTTGCCTAGGTAATCTGCTTAGAAAGAGACTCAGTGTGCGCAGCTTAAGAGAACCCCCTGGAATGCATAGAGCTCACTTCAAATTCCACACTTTCAATATGTAATGATAATTTGGCCAGTGTGCTCCGACTCCAATCTATTTATTTACTCAGACATATTTGAGATCAACACAAATGCATCCTGTATCCAAACTATTATTTGAACATTTTAAAAATAAAACCCAGCATCTGCCTGCAGTTCCCGTCTCATGTCAAATCTGACAACAATAGAGAAATCTGCCAGATAGGTGTTAAAAGATTATGCTCCTCCCTAAGCTGGAGATCAACATGGGCACACTCAGGCCACAAAACAAGTGGCTGACGCAGACACAAAGTGATAAACAAGCTATTTGCATGACATTTCCTTCATATCTCTTTAAGTAGACAAGGATTAGACTGGGAGGGGTGCATCCATCACACTTCAGCCCTGCATAATAGAAACACTTTGGGCACACTGGGCACATTGTCACTTGTTATACAGACATTTGATATAATCTCTATGGTACTCTTTGCAGCTTGATGCTAAAGGCCCATGACTGCTTGTGGCACCCCTTGTGGTCCAGATTATAGTTTTTAACCTCTTTACTGATGCGTTCTGCCAAATATAATGTTACATCAAAAGAGTGAAACTGAAAAACACTTAACCCACACCACAGAGACATGTTTCTCATTTTGGACTCGTGCAGAATTGCACACAATTTCTGCAAATAATCTATAGCTAGCATTCCCAAAGGATGGACCAGTGCCAGTCCTGTGTTGTATTTTATTTTATATTTCATTCAGCCTATGTTATTCTGAAAGACTAAACCAAAAAGTCACATTGCAAACAATAATGACAAAGTGTTTCATGTGTACATTTTTTCTTGTGCAGAACCTCAGTTGTATGCTCGCTCCCAAGGCTGGCTAAATTAGTTTCCAAAACTATGAGAAAACCTGATCTCTAGGCATGCTAGCAGCTGTTAAGACTGGACTAAACGCAAACACAGATAGCTGATATGTCAGATAATAGTGAAAATAAATGGTCATAATCACAAAGCTAACATGCCTAGTTAAGGAGGCACTTTTTTTTTTTTTTTTTTTTTTTTACATAATTCACCATATTGGTTCAACATATTAATGTGAAAAATGTGCTCATTTTAAAACTATGTGCAGCTGTTTAGAATATTCTTCAGATGCAGCTGTGAACGTGTAATAGATGAATACTTCCTCTCATCAGCAGGGACCTGGGTGAGCTGTGATGGTGCTTCATCTGCCTCTTCTGTTTATTTGCAACAAGTGACAGCCCTCTTCTCAGGGAATCTCAAATTCTAGCACCTTATGCTCAGTGTGCCAAGTGATTCATGGTGAGACCCTGTATGGATCTCCCCTGTCCTACAGATGACTCCTGTTTATATTCTAGCCTTGTAGCCAGTTATTGCAGATTACATTTTTTAATATATTTTTGACATTATTTTGATATTATTATAGTCTTTGTGGATTTGCAGTTAATCTGGATTGATATTGCAGCCATTTGGATCTGAGCCAGCTCATTGTAAGTCACCATGTCCCAATTTTTAAATAAAGCCTAAGTGTTTGGGGGCTTTTGTTGGCCAGCAGGAATCCCTCTCAGTTTAGTTACCTCTGCTCCATTAAACCCAGGCTGGGGTCCAGAAGCAGCAGACTAATCCCACTTTACCCTCCAGAGAGCACCATAAAAGATCTGTCCTCTGTCCTTAGTGAGAAATAGTCCTACAAGACTGTTCAATAACTAATTGAAAATTGATATATCTGCACCATGGGAATGTGGAAGCCCTGAAAAATGCTTTCTCAATCATCTTCTTACGTCCTCTCTGAGAAGAGTGGTTTCTGCAAAAGCTGTAATATTTTTGGTTATTTTGCTTGAGAAATTTCTGTACACGTTGATTGACCTTCTGTCTGAGGATGTTGGGACTCTTCTTGAAAAGACCAGGTCAAATTTATTAACATGAGTCAGAATCAAGCAATATTAAATTTGTGAAAAGAGTCTATTGTATGAATTAATAATAGCTTACCTTTACATTGCTTCATATAAACAAAAGAAAGTTTGTCTTTGGTTGATTATTTCTCTGTTGTAACAACGCTTCTTGGCATTAAATCTTACACCGTTGGAAAGCCTGTTTATTTCCCCTTAAATGGCACCATGTTTGTAAAGAAACTTCATTTGTGGGTTGATCAGCAGAGTTGATTAAACAGGCTTTCCAAGAATATCCCCACACAATGGACCTAAAGCTGAGCAGACTGATACTGAAGTTACATATATGCAGTAAATATGAAGGTATGGTGGCCTGGCTCTGTTAGGAGGTAATAAAATCTATTTTCATGTTTATTTACTCCAAACTGAAGTATAAATAGTACATGTGGTCTTACACAGGTTTTTGAGATACTTTAAAGGTGCTGGTACATTTTTTTTTCTATTTCCAGAATTTTCCACAAGAGAAAGATGAAGAACGGGACAGACGTTAACAAGCTTCCTTTTAACAGGTGTGTCTTATCACCAAATTGAGGAATTGCATGTCCATATTTCACACACTGCAAAAGTCTCACCATTATCCAGCAAACTGGCACATTCACATGATGATCCTAACAACATGGAGCGGGGTTAGCGAACTATATGTAATCAAACTTGCAGCAACTTGCAGTAATTCAAGTACATTCATGTGGCAGTTCGAACCATTGAAGTAGTTCAGTTACTTTTTGGTGTTGGCAGTTATCTCAACCGGTACACAAAATCTGTGTGGCAGCCCCCACAGCACGTTTGTTGTGGCGGCTCGCAGACACTCCCAGATGCTTGTTGGGGCAAGCGCCCAGCTGTTACACAGTCCACGTACAAAAAGCAGTTCTTAAATATTTCCATGAATAATGCAGTATTTAATTCTGTATTTTTTATGGTTACTTCACACAGCTGACAGTTATAGTCTGGAATGCTGACTGCTGTTATTTATATAACTGAAAAACCCGAACCTTGTACTTTCCAGCTGAGTCAGCTATGGCAACATCTCAGTTTTAGTTTTGCTGTAATATTCAAGAACACACAAACTATAGAAGAAACTCCTTTTAGGAAGGCATGCAAATCATGAGAATTCCACACATAATACTCCAGTGTCTCAGTGTCTTGATGTTGGGTCAAGTGCATTACAGAGGACTGGTAACAATATCAACAGGGGGTGTCACCCTTTGACCTTTGAAGCATCTGTGTTTTCTTCTTTAGTTTCAACTGGCTCCACATCAGTCCACGCAGCATATGTTCTTGCATGGCCAGATTAGAATCTAGTCAAACAGGAAGCTCTGCTGCAATTGGCTGATTAACATGAGAACACGATCTTTCCAAATGGATACAACTTTCCAAACAAACACAAAGTAGCGTCTGCAGATATCAGCGCTAGGATTACACACTCGGATATCATTTGAATCAACAAGTGAAATATTAAAGGGTTGTGTGGACCTCTGAGCAAAAAGGCTTGCATTAGAGCATAGATTACAAAATTGGCTTCTGCTAAACGGCGTTAAATAAGTGCCTTTTAAATGCGTGAGTTGAGTTTGATAGAACAAAGAGTTTGAATTCTGCTCCAGGCCCTCGGTAATCCCTGAATTGGATAAGCAAAAGCAAATTGGTGGATGGATAAGTGGAAAGATAGTATTCCCTCTAGAAAATGCCAGACCAGCACTTTTTTTTTTTTTTTAGTTAGGCATAATATTGCAGATTAAAGACAGAGCTACACTGACCCTGCAGCTGCTTGATTATTAACTGCTGTCCTGTAAAATGGCACTGATATGGAACCTCTGTGAGTGTGTGGGAAAGAGAGCAGCCTTTCCTGTTCTTTGAGGGAAAACACTCAAGAGAAAAATGGCCGGAAACCTCCAGGGCCTTTTGATTCACTCTGAGAAATTAAGCTAAGTTACCTGATTGCTTGGAGACCTTGTGGTGTGACCATATCAAAAATTAACCAGTAGGTTAACCTATTCTTTAATAATTTGGGATATTTTTTTTGTAGGAACATGCAGGAACTACATGTGTAATTGATTGATAATAGGCTGGAATTTCCTTCCTTGGCAGCGTCTTGTCATCATAAACCAGTCAGACAGGAAAGCACAGGTGTTAGTTTACCTGTGTTGCAGTGAACCAACAGTAATTCCACCAGTGCTTTTTTAACTGTCACAAGTCCGAATGTTCCTGGGAGAAAACACCCTTACTGAAAGTGTCATCTACAGTATGATGTCAGTCACATACGCCTTTGCCATACTGCATTGTTTTCACACAATTGAAAAAAACAAACATCTGCCCACACCTCACACGGCAGACTGTGCTGCCAACTGAAGAGTGGCAGCACAGTCTGAGGTGTAGTCTCATGGTCTCATTTAGAATCTTTATCGATAGTTGGTTAAAGTGGGTAACTCTGTGTGACTGAGGTGCAGTGTGTAGCTTTCAGTCAAACCAACAAGATCATCCAGATAAACAAACAGACAAAAATCTGTCAGCTTTTTTTTTTTTTTTTTTTTTTTTTGGTGTTGTAGTTTTGGCTTCCTATACTATGACGCATTAACAAGATGCCAAACAAATTCAGGTACAAGATGTCCTAACCAAATTAAAAAAAAACATCCAGTGACTCATTTGTGCTTAATGTGGTGTTTGCTTCTTAGTCCACACCCCATAATTAATTTGTTCTTTTAAAGCTGGTTCTGTTCTGTGTCTTCACTGCTGCATGCCAACAATCCCAATCTCCACTTGTACCTCTCGGTGATGCATTTCGGGGATGTTGTATATTGGAGGTGTCTTGTCAAAGTTCACACACACACACATACACACACACACACACACACACACACACACACACACACACACACACACACACACACACACACACACGGGATGACTGAAGCTGCCGTGAGCATGCGTCAGTTCATAAAGACTGTTGCAGTGTGTATATGAAGGCTGATTATTTACTTATTTATTTGGAATAAGAGTTCAATTATGCCACATTAGAGCATTGATGATTTGCAGCTAACTGACAGCTCTCATTATAGCTATAACAATAAAAATAAGTCAATCAATAAATGCTCCCTACAACAGTGTTGCCGGGGCTCTTTGCCAAAGGGCAGAGGAAACATGAGAACCTGTAATCATTGTGTCACTCACAGCAGGGCAAACATCTGTGACATTTCTTTCTTTGTCATTTTCTCAGCAGTTATATAAGAAAAAGAAAACGTTACTTAGAAACCTTATTGTGTTGGTAGAAACTCAGAAGGTGCCGTAACACAAGATGCACATGTACACAATGAATGGTAAGCTGTTCGCGGGTTTCCACTAGAACTTTTCGAATAGTGATGAAGCTGGTAGGCATTTTTGGTTTAGGTAAAAATATCTGAACAACAACAACTGTGCAGTTACCAAATATAGTAAACCTGCTAACATTAGCGTATCAATCTCGGTTCATGATTACGCACCACACAAAGCAGCACACAGTAATTTAACAGCATTTGCGGTGTTTCGGGTTAAAACTCAGATTGAGCACATTTAGACATTTCCACCTCGCGACATGACTCCCCACGGCCAGACTCGTGAAACTGTGGTGAGTTAGGGTGTAAATGAGATTAGGGAAATGAAATTAAGTGCTGCAAAAGTGACGTTCCTCGGGGATAGAGGAGGCTAATGAAGCAGGCAGCAGATCCCCGGCTGCAACTTTAATTTTGTTCAGCCCTCGCTCCTGCTCCAAACAGATTGAATTAAGAGATCCAGCGGGCGTGAGTCGTGCTCTGTTTGGATAAGAAGAAACACTTTTCACGTAAACTGCTAGTGATAATTAATGAATAGTGTTTATTGTTGCACAATGATGGATGAATACCAACTGTGTTCTTTCTCTTCTGCTGCATTTAACCAGATCAGCTGCAGCTCAGGCCCAAACCAGAAACCAGATTCAGCCTTTTGATCTGAGTAACCTGAAAGCTTTGTATTTTATATAATATAGCACGAGCTTCTGCGCCCATTAGATGGTAGAAAGAAGTCATGTGGGGATTTTTGCCAAATTGCAATCACATTATTTGTGTCTTACTAATGGATGAAGTGGCCTTCACAGTCATAAAGCACTCATGTCCACTCACAAAGGGGAGAGGTGACTCTCAGCAGACAGAGCTGACCGTCCACTATAAAAGGGCAAGGGCTCTAAAGCGGATGGACTCCATTAGTGACCTAATCACTTTCTCTTTAACATATTTCCAAGATGAGCTTCAGCCATTCACTGACCAGACCAAAGGTCAAGAGTCAAAGTTCAGACTAAGTACACATTAGCATGCAGATGGAGTCTCCAATAGGAAAGAACAATATTTTTCGGGACATGACAAATGTTCTGTGGAGTGGTAGATAATTGACTGAGCATTGAAATTGCAATTAAGCACACAAAAAGAATGGAAAATGTCAGACATATGGAGATGTTTGCACATATGTTGGTGAAGAATTACCTCCTAAGAATATTGATCCCAGGTCTCATATTTCCTCTGAACTTTGCCAAACAGCGATACGGCAAAGTGTGTTTATTGATTGGCTTATCTTTATTGTTTTAGCTTTAATGAGAGGTGCTCTAATGCAGTCATCTGCTTTGAATGTTATCACTCTATTAAATATCTGTTATCAGCTGGCATAACTCCAATAATTAGATTGAGCAAACAGCATGTGATTGCTGATAATCTCATGTGACTCAGATGTCTGAAAAAACTCATCGGGTGTTGTACAACCCAGTATTACACCAAAGCTCATGACAGACCTACACCCTGGACACTGTGTCAGTGGCATGTTTTGCCTTGCTTAAGTCTGAAAAACAAAGAAAACTCCCAAATCATTTCCTAAGTGGTTTTGGTGCCTAAACCTCAGTCACGAATGAAAGAACCCCAGTCTCCTGATTGAAATTCCAGCATAGCATCCAAATAGATGATCTATGCCATTGCCCCATTTATTTTTATGATAAAGGCCTGCTGTGCTAACTAGGGGACAAGGGCACTGAACAAGCATTAGTGTCCCAGCATGCCAAGAAATTGAGTTGCAGCAAAGATTAGGTAAAGAATAAAAACTAATCAAAAAATTAAACTGAATGCGACACAAACAGGATACATTTTAATCAAACCCTCGATTCATTAAGCAGCTCTTGTTTGTTTAGTGAACTGATGAATAGTAAAAATGAGAAGCACGTTGAAGGGCAGTGAGCGCGTCGTATTTCCCGAGGCGTCAGGACATCAGACATTTTTGTGGGGAACAACTTGTACCAGGACTGCACAGTACAAGTTTCTGTGCACCACAATTGTGCTGCAGTAAACCACTGACAAACTCATTGCTCGGTCTCTTTTATCTGGATGATCTCATTAGTTTTAATGAAAACGCTGCGTCTCAGACAACAGTGATAGCTCGCTTTACTTAACTGTTTTTCAGCAAACAGTTGGAGTCACAGCCATCGCCTTCACATATCAGTTTTTTCACCTTGGAAAGTGAGACACTTGTCACAGTGCGCTTATTCTCTGAGAATAAAAGCATCCTACTGTACCATTGTTAGGTACTACTATCATTTGTGGTACTCTTTACACTATGTACATGTAAAGCACTTTAACTCAAAGCATTTATCCATCTCACATTTTCACCTGCAGCTAACTCAGAATCGCCAACTAACCCAGAATGCATGCCCACCAGGCACAGTGAGAGTGAAAGCCCCACAAATTTGCTTTTGTATTGGGCTGAATTCAGACCATCTGCTCATATTACACCTTAAAAATCTAGAAGAAACCGAAAATATGTACCTTTTACTAGGGACAGCGTGTTTGCTTACTGCCTGAAAAGGACGTTCTGTCTGTGTCTATTTCACATGTTCTGCATATCTGAGCTCTTGTTGCTCTACTGTTTTCACAGCACCTTTGACCTAGTTTGGGGGTGAATTCTAGGAAAGCAGAGCAGTACCACAGAACTGTGGCTTGTTTATCCATGGAAGAAGGATCCCAGACAGGGAAAGAAAACCTATCTGCACCCCACCTCCCAGCACAGCCCCTAAACACTCCCTCTATACTCTAAGATTTGGCAGTCTTCCATTGCCTGGGTCCTCTATAACAGCTCGTGCACACTCTGGTAAACAGATTACTCCCAACGCCACTAAACACTGCACCATGCTAGCAGTATTTTTGCTTTTGTTTTTATTTCCCTCAGTTTTCTTTACAGTGATTAAAACACTTTATGAGCATTTCTGTGCAGCATCTAGTGAAATCTAAATGAGACGTTATTGTATTTTGTGTGTTTGAGGAATGCCTTGCTGCACAAAAAGGAATCTTTAAAGATGGACCAACCACTGTGCCTGGCAAAATTTAAGCGGTATAAAACTGGGAGCAGAAGGAAAATGGATTTACAGCCCTCTGGTAATGACAAGAGCCTGCATAGGAAAGCTCAGAGGTTTTTGGATAAAATGCATGCATGCAGTTTAATATAAATGCACAGAAAGATGTCTTAAGGCTTCTTGGCCCGTGCTCTTAACAGCTCTCTGAGGAAAACAACACCAGAGACAACATTCTTTGGCCATATGATCTTGGAATATGAATCAGGAGACACAAAATATAAGAGATGTATGGGAGACTTCTTAAACAGGGAAGGAAATCCTGAACACCATTTTTTCTCATACAGTTTTGTATGTTTTTATTTTTTTTTTAAAAAGTGCATTGACTTTGCATAATATTAACAAGGTTACAGTATCATAAGATTTAAAAGGTGAACCCTTGTCTGTGGTTAGCGTGGGTTTTTAAAAGCATCACATGCTTCTGTTTGAGAACAATATGCAATAGAATGTGTCTAGCCTACATAAAGGATTTAAAGTGTCTGTCATCACAGCTGAAAAATGTCAGATAAGAATTTCGTAGAGTGCTGAAAAATGTTTTGTTCCCTTTACTTGAACCCAAAGAAGGTATTCTGTTTTAAAGCACCATTTGTCCTTGAATATTTTTCAATAAATCATTCCTTTTTTCCCACTAATGAAATTTTTCTAATAATGTGCAAGTTTTTTTTGTGCCGTTTTTCTACATAACTTCCAGCAGCATGGATTTTTGGTCTTTGGATTTGAGCCCTCCGCAGTTGTTGAAAATGTTCAAAACAGCTGTCTCAATAGAGAAAAGGTGCTCATCCTCCACCTCTGGACAGTAGTCCCTCATGAACTCTGCCAGGCGGACCAGGTACTCAATGTTGTGGCCCGTGTTGCCTCTGCAGGTGACAATCTGGGCGGCAATCTCTTTATCCGAGGCTGGGCCGAGGTAGATGGGGTTGTCAGGGGTGGCGATGTAAACGAGTGCCAACACTGAACCGTGACCCCTCTCTTTTGGGATGAATTCCACCATCTTTGTTATATACCCTCCCAAAACAACTTCTCTCGTGTTCAGGTACTGCAGCGATGCTTCAGCCTGGCACTCAGTCACTTCATAGGCCACTCCCCACGTGCAAGCCTGCAGGGTAAAAATAGCAAGAAAGGTGATGCATTGGTTTGCAACACTGACCTAGAATCAAAGCAAAAGTGTAACATATTGTGACACCAAACCAGGCTAGTTCAAACATGACTTTGTGAACGTGCACAGAAGAATTAGAGCAACAGTGTTTTGGTTTGTCAAAGCAAAAGTTCACCGGCCAGTTCACTCATTATTTTCTGGGCTCTTAGTGGTAGAAGCAGAATTACTGTAGTTTGGTACTTTCAAGTTAGTTTCAGCAAGTTTTTATTTGTCACACTAGAATGACTCACAGTCACAGTGTACCAGTCTGAGTAAACATGGCCACCAATGTCTCCTGAGGCTTGTTGTTTTGAGGGTTCCAAAAAAAAAAAAAACATCCTTGATGTTTTTAAGTAGACACACTTCGTTTTAGTTCCTTCTAAAGTGTTTTTCCAATCCTAGTTTTACGCTTTAGTTTTTAGCTATAATAATCTTGGGCAGAAATATAGAAAATATATGAATTAAAGTGTATTAAGTAGTTCACTCACCTCCTCATCTGCTACTAGTGTGACAACTCTGCCTGGCTGTGGAGAGTAAGGACAGTGAGAACTCAGCATGCAACAAGAAACTGCTTTATACTTCATAATAATATAAAATAAATCTAAAAAATAAATGCAGACGTGTACTGCTAAAATGATCAGAACCAACAGGAAATGTTTGCTCCAGGTGTGACTACAAATCTCACCTTTTCCTTGTCTCCTCGATGAAAGTCATCTCCGTGCCAGAACCGTCTTTTGTATCCTTTAATGTGCCCAATCTTTCTTCTCTTGAATTCAAAATCAGGTTTCCACACTAGGGAGCCATAACCAAATATCCACAGGCTGCTCTTTTCCTTCATGATGTCCTGAGGTTTCATTGTAGGCATTGAAAAAAAAAGTAAAAAAAATAAATAAATAAAAGGAAAAAATAAAGCAAGTCCACAAGTTATTTCCAGTTGTCTGTCTTATACATTCTCATACATCAAATTCCTCCTATTATAAAGTGCTGAACGGAGGCGGCATCTTTCACGTCATAATCAGTGTCATCAAAATGTGAGAATACTAGCTATTCCTCCTCTGAATACAAAACGCACACGTGTATTTGTTGTTCAAAGTACGTCAGAGACACACGAGCTCGGCCAATTAAATCGGAGGGGGTGGAGTTTTTTATGTAGCCACGCCTCACAGTAAATTTAGGAGCCACTGCGGGTGGCAAAACAAACAAGCGTCCTTTGCAGGGAAATAGCAAGAATAAGCAGGGATTTATTTATTTTTTTAACTCAGGAACCTGCACCCGTTTCTACCATTTCAATCTGTATGAGCACACAGCCTCAGTGTCAAACTCACAGTGCAACAGGTGATCACATTACCTATAAATAGCCGGGACTCTTGTATCTGTGCTCTCTTAAGCTCATTAGGTGTCTGTGTTCCGCATTGACGAGTTTAACACCACAGTGGCTGATAACTACGTTCAGTTTGTCCTCTGTAAGTTAGTGTGGATCAGGGGCGTGGTGGCGTGATCGCAATTTTTTTTTTTTACCTAATTAAGCACAGCAGCGCTCGCGCTGCAGCTCTTGTGGCCACAGGTGCTGCAAATAAAGTTCTCTTGTTTTCAAATTATGGTTTCTCCGTTGTACGATCGGATAAAAGGCCTCTCCAAACGAAGCTCCCTGGATGAATTTCAACCGCAGCCCGCCTCTGGTGTGGATGATATTCGATGGGTTAAGAAGGGAGAGAACTACTTTCTTGTACATTCACATAAAACCTGCTGCCACCAAGTGGTAATAAAAGCCATAGCTCTGTTCTTGATAGAAGCACCGACCTGGTGCATTGATATTGGCTGTTTAGGATTACAAGGGAATCAAGTGCTGGATATCCTATGGGACCATGCAATTCCCAGGTTTCTGCTGGCTCATTACGAGACCCTGTGTGCATCTTAGGGGGGGCTTGGCAGTGGCTGTGCTGGTGGTCCAGTAGTTAGAGGACATATCAATTTTCTCATTGCACCAGTTTTGCTGCGCTCCTCACACCTTTCTACTTTCAGCCAGAGCCACAAGAATAGATTATTGATCATTACAGATGCAGAGGTCAAGAGATGCAGAGGCAGGTTCAAGATCCATTTAAGCAGAAAGACAACAAGGACTCTTTATTATCACATACAGATTTTTAAATATATATTTTTTGTTTGACTATTTTCTTACATTTCTGCCAATTACAACGCTGTCCACTGAATGATTGCTAGCACAATGATGTCACATCACACAGACACAGATCTCATAGACATAGTATCATCAGAAGAAGCTACCAGGCCAAATATTACTGCATCTATAGACAATGAAGTCGCTTTCACACCAGCTGACACAAATAAAGCTTCTAGATGATTCCAACATTTAATTTAGGATCTCTATTTGACCAGATGTACACTCGACCAACGAAGACTGACAAACAGACAGTGTACCAGATATGTAGTTCTTGTTTCTTTTCATAGCAAAAAAAATAAAATAAAACACCAGAAACACTTAAAAAATATATTCACCTTTGCGAGGCATTGACTTAAAAACAGATGTACAAGTCATACTTCTAATCTCAACATATAAATATACAGTATATACAAAATAATCTTATAAAACATAGAAAGAGAAAAATCAGTGCTTCATATACTTAAATTACTAATGAAATGCTAATCTTACAAAATAACATTATTGATTCAGTAATTTCCTTTGAAGGCGTCCTTGGTACGATAGTCACAACACGTATTTCTTTGTCTTTATTTAAGGGTGATTTTGCATAAAGTAAAACAAGGCCTTATCATGAGTTTCCCTGCATGGCGCTTTAGCATATTGCATCTTTTGATCTTTTCACTGTTACCTCAATGTTGTTGTGCAAAGAAATCAAGATGAGCAGGGCACAATAATTCGCTCAAAAAGGATGTAAGGCTTTGTGATCAAGGCTGAATACATTCTTTATAAAAACGGATTGAATTTTCAAACAATAACCCTACAAACATCTCTCAAAAAATGAACCGTTTTCAGTAGTTTCTTTTTTTTTTTCTTCTTCTTTAGCACAATGCTGGCTTTTGTTTGCATAGCGCATCCCAGGTCAAACGAATTGGAAAAAGCTGGCTCTGTCCACATTCCTGTTGGCAGTAAGTTGATTTGTATGATTGCTGATTACTGCAATAAGATGGAGAGAGCCCATCAGGATAGCCCTCTTCTTTCAATCAGCATGCAGGCACGCACATCTTGGCCTGCTGCCTTCGGGGGAGCCTGAACAGAGCGGACGAGGCCGCGAGCCGTAAAACGTTGAAGGCGGATCCACAAGCCTGATTTGCTCATCATTTCCCTTTTTTTTCCTTTTTTTTTTTTTTTTTTTTTTTTTAGCCTTTACATTCGCACATAGATTAGTAGCTTTAGTCCTATTGCATTCAGAGAGCACACAAGCTCTATCCAGTTATCAAGTTTTCAAGAGCAGCAACTTGCATTTAAATAAATCCCAGTCTCTCCACACTTGTAAACAGTCCACAAGAAATCCAATGTTGACGATGAACAATATATTCCATTTATTATACCTGAAAAAAAGAAGAAGGGTAAACGTTTAGTAGCAATCACAGCAATACGTGCAAAGATCTAAATTAACACTTATTAAAGAACTAAAAAAAATAGATTTACCTCAGTTGCGATGATGCATTCATTTTTTTCCTCTGCTATTACAAAGACAGACTGGTACATTGGATCTCCAGAAGAACTTATTGTAGATATTCTACACTCCGGTCTCTCACTGTAAAGACATAACATGTCAGGCACTCAGCACAAAAACAACAGTCAATGCATGATGGTATAATCACCATATTAATATATTTCCCTCTTCCTATCCACCTACCTGTACATTCTACTTAAATGTTTTGTGTCTTCTATTGACTTTTCACAGTTTTCATCTTTGCCCACAAGGGACAGTTCATCCTTGTACCTCGCGGAGGCTTTATAGTCCAGGTGGTAGTGGTTGATGTATTTGTGATTAGACTTTTCCCTGGGACAGTCCACCTCCAAATCAAACTTTTTATTGGTGTTCTTGAGCTCTAGAGTCGAGATGAGGTTCTCTTTCTGAAGGTCGACCTTGGAGAGGTTGTTCATGGTGTCCGAGTCCTGCTCCTTATTCTTCCGCTTCTTGATGTGCCGTGTTACCACCGCTGCCATGCAGAAAAGCACCAGAACAACTACTATGCCTACACCCAAACTGATGGCTACCAAGTCTAGCTTGTCACTGGTCTGGTCTATTTGGGGGCTGGGGGTGTTGGCTGAATTTCCACTGTTTAACTGGCACTGGGGGCCACTGTAATGGGCAGGGCAGATGCAGGTAGACTGGCCTTTGGCTCCTACGGTGCAGGTCCCTCCATTGAGGCAGGGTTGAGAAGCACAGTGGTCTGTGGGCTTGTCACAGTGGCGGCCTGTATACCCTAGGGGGCAGGTGCAGGTGTAGTCATTAATGCGATCTATGCAGGTGGAGCCATTTGCACATGGGTTTGTGGCACACTCGTTGATGTTGATCTCACAGCGCAGTCCCGTGAAGCCTGAGCGACAGCTGCATACTCTGAGGTTACCACGGGCCACGCAATGTCCACCTGTGCAAAAGACACACCAGCATTAATGATTATTGTTGATGCAGACATACAGCAAAAATGTTTTTTTTTTTTAGAAAGACGTGTCTGGCATCTTACCATTGGTGCACTGCAGTGAGGTACACTTATCCACTTTCATCTCACAGTTAAGTCCAGTGTATCCTGGTGGACACTCGCATATGTAACTATGCCCATTATCTCTCTCTTTGCACTTGCCGCCTTGGAAGCATGGTGTGTCGGCACAAGTGAGTATCCTGTGTTCACAGTGTTGTCCTTCGAATCCTTTTGGACATACACACCTATACCCATTCTCAGAGTCCTGCAGGAGAAAAGATACAAAGTTTATCAAAAAACTCTGTGTCAGATATTTTTTTTTATCACATCCTGTTCCTGACTGCCCCAACAAACCCTATTATCCTTAGACTGAATTCTATTTACAGTACATCGTCTGTGAACTGGGTCATCCACTGACTTGACAATCGATAGCATCCTCCTGGACTAGTAGATAGACTGAGGCAAAAACAAAAACAGGAAAGCCTGTGTTGTGGGAAAGGAGAGAGAGAGACTTCCGGACTCACCAGGCAGTGGCCTCCGTTGTGGCAGGTCTGCCTGTCACATTCCCTGACCTCCGAGTCGCAGTTAACCCCAGTGAAGCCTGGCAGGCAGGTGCAGGTGTAGCTGCCCTGGCCTGTGTTCAAACACGTAGCCCCGTTTGCACAGGGTCTATGGTGGGTGCAGTAGTTCAGGTCTGTAAACAAACAGGAGGAAACATTACTACTGGAACCAAAAAGAGGGACCACATAGTTTGCATATTTTGCATTATTCCTGGAGACAAAGAAGTCAAGAGTGTCTCTCTAAAGCACTCACCTTGGTCACAGTAGATGCCCCCCCAGCCTTCTTTGCAGAGGCACTGCCAGGGCTCTTTACAGGTACCGTGTTTACAGGATGGATGGAGTTCACACACATCACAGAAGAGCCCCTTCCAGCCCTGTCTGCATCTGCTCACGCAAAACATAGCAGCTGGATTACACAAAAATTCACATTCATCTGCTTTCTCACATACAAAAGCCTGACAAGACTGAGAATGTAATGTAAAAAGTTCACTTTATACCTCTTATGAGCTGGACTTATTCAAACCAAACATTTATTTACCCTTAACGTGTGATTATTTCTTCAACCGCCTGATGTTTTGCAGTTTGTGCATCCCCAAATAATAATTAATAGAGTTTTACTTTTTATTAGATAATTCTAGAGATAGCAAACCAACGTGAATACTCACTTGCACTCTCCAGGTAATGTGCAGTTTGCATTCCTCTTATTGCACCCTTCAAGACAGATTGCTGAGGGAAAAAAAGGATATTTATTTTCATTAATTTATTTGTCATTTATTAAAATAGCAATTTTTATTTTATTCCCTGGCTTATCAGTAGAAAAAAACAACAATTTCCTGTTCAGTGTTGCATGTGACACTGATTTTGCGTGATTTTTTTGCGCTGTTAAAGGGGTGGTTAGAGCGGAGCAGATGCTTGTTCTCAAAAAAAAAAAAAAAGCAGGACAGCTGCCCCATTGTTACGAGCGGACCGTTCGAGCCCCGTTTGCAGCTGCCGCCCCACACCGCCTCCACAATAGGGGCTGCAATTTAGTGGCGCGTGGCGGGCGATAATGCCGCGATTAACCCCGACGCGTGCTACCGAGCGACCACCGCCCTGGATTAAACCGCACGCGCCCAGAGAGAAAGCAGCGTCAAGTCGGCTGTCGTCAGATTTCACCTTAACCCCGCTGGTGTGCGATTGTGTTTGGTTTTCTCACATCATACACACCTGTGATCACGGGGCCTTACGGGTAATTTAATATATTCCAATTAAAGTTTATATATATATATTCCAGAATATATTTATTCTGGAATTTACAATAATTTTCACTTTTTGTAGTTCGGTTAAATAATTAAAAGAAAAAAAATTACCAAAAAAACGCCCACCTTTCTTCCTTCGTGATACGCACCATAAAACTGTTAATGGACTAACTTTTATGCTTTAGGAGTAATGTGCCCTCCCGAAACCTGACTTATGACCTTTTATTACAAACAAAGAACAGACTCCATATGGTGTCTTTACTCTTGCTTACGTTCTTGGCAGTATTCTCCCTTCCATCCCGGCAGACAGGCCATTTGCCCGTCAGGGTTGCAGGTGTAGTGGCCAAAACGGTCGTCTCTCGGAGTGCATATTTTGGAACAAGTGTCCCCGTAGTAATTTTCATTGCAGATGAACCGGTATGAGTACCTTAGCTCCGTCTGCGTCCCGCTCAGCACATCCTGGGACCACTCACGCCCTATTCCCAACTGTCTTTGGATGGGAAAAGAACTAATCAAGAAGTCGGGGTTGGTGGTATCTGTGAAGAAAAAGCACAAACCGGGTCACACGAGGCACCGTTTAAAATGTAGGCTGAGCTCAGAAGTTAATAAATCTAACAATTATCAATTTAAGACAATACACAATCTGAACAGGCCTACTGCAATTTCCTCTTGCCTTCACATATGACTATTACGCGCCCCGTTTAGAAGGAAAAAAAAAAGGTGTAAAATCCAGGAAAAGGCTGTCATGGGGGCGTTTGGCAAGGCTTCAAATTCTCACTTAAGCGATGTACACTTTCCCATGCATGCCAAAAATAAAACAAAGGAAGTACAATTGTGTTGGTGAGATTGGATTGCAAAAGATTGCCGTGTGACTCATGACATCCTAACAAACACGGATCCATGACGCTGAAACGCCAGATGTATTTGCCAGCACTTCATACGTGCACCGGCTTACTGATTAAAGCGTCTTATTGGTAATAAGTAATGCAGGTTACACCCACAATGCCTCCCTCTAGTGGTGAAAACGCAATTAGCATCTCCTCACCTCCGGGCTGCTCCGCTGTAGGAGAATACCAGGCTTCAATAACTAAGGAGAAAGCACCCTGTGGGGAAAAATAAGGAATAAACGTCACAAAAAAAAAAAGAAAGAAAAAACTGAAAATGTAATATATTTAGCTTTGTTTAACTGAAACAGGCGATTAGGGGTCCTGTAAATGGATACAACAATAAACATACAAACAAATAAACAGACATTAAGTATTATATCCAAAATACATTTTAGAGTGTTGTTTAGAAGGAGCATTTTTCTTTTGTCTTGCATTAAATGTGCCGTGTATGTTTGGTTTCCGCGTACAAGTGTAAAGACGAGTGCGCCCGACAGGACAGGTGCTCTTACCGGCCAGGTGAAGTTGAGCGGCAGACGTAGCCTGAAGTCTTGTTGGATGCTGAAGGAGTCGGTGCCCAGAACAGGTGTGGTGGCCTTGCCAAATATGCAGTTTCCAGGAGACACCTCCTTCTGGAAGTTCTTCAAACAAACCTTGAAATAAGTCCTGCAGCCAGTCGTGCTGCAGCTGAGCCCGTTTGCCAGCAAACCTTTCGTGTTCTGAAAATGATGCAGCTCTATCTCGAACACACCCGTCCCGAAAACCTAAAAGGAAATAAAGAGTGAGCACAGAAGAGCAACATTTGTTCCAAATATTCTTCTAAGGCAAAAACAGAGAAAAATACCTGAGTAGATACTGTTATAACTATTGCGAGGACAGATGTGACCCAAACGGCCATCCTTTAGTTTTATGTGCGTATCCTTA